>NC_035446.2:142763159-143068497 GCF_002127325.2 Helianthus annuus | reverse complement strand
TTTTAGGATCTTTCTTCCTTAATTCCTCCAACCTTTTGTAAGTTGACCTGACCACATCTTCTTTCCATCTAGCAACTTGTCTTTTGGTGCCAAATTCAGCAACAACCAATTCTTCTTTCATTCTTTTTAGTTCCAACTGCTTTTCAGGTACATTCTTTTTGAACTTTGCCCAATCAGGAGGAGTGTGAGTGACTTTCCTTTTTATCATAACTTGAATTCTGGCTGATTCAGCTTCAAGCTCTGGGATAGTCCACTCTTTGTACATGTGTCTCTCTCCTTTGTATTTCTTGTAAAACATGATGCTTTCAATGTAGTCTTTCTTCAGAGTTTCAGCTGCTCTTTCAGAAATTTGTTGACTAACATTCTTTGCAAAACGTTCCAGGGAATTGACTTGTGTAAGCAGATATTGGTAGTATCTTGAGACTTCTTTGTCAGATCTCCCTTGTGAGTTTCTTTGTGAGATATCCTCCGCTTGTTTGGCCTTTATTTTCAAATATTCATCAATGTTTTTGGGCCATGGATATCCTTTGATTGAGGGCAAACTCCTTTTGGCAGGGTCATCCTCAGTATAGAAGGATTTTATCTCGTCTCTGACAGCTTCTAGTTCAAGAGGAAATTGAACACCTGCAGGAGGTAAAGGTTTGTGCATTGGAACAGAAGAAAGTGGAACTGGTTTTGGTATATTGACAAGAGCTAAAGGTTTTGAAGATGTTTGAGGTGGTGAAGTGACATCATCTTTAGGAGTTAGCCTCCTCCTCTTTATTTGAGGAGGGACTGATGATGTTTTGGATGGAAAGATGGTTGTAGTGGCAGTGTTTGTGATAGACTAACAGCTGTTGAAACAACTGGTGTCCCAACCACTGTTGTCTTTACAGCAGATGTTTTAACATCTGCTGTCTTCTGCCTTTTGACAGGAGGTGATTATGATTTTGGTGGTGATGGTGGTAAAGCAGTAGATGAAGTGTGTGTTGAGGTGGTGTGTGTTGAAGTGAGGGCAGATGTTGAAACTACTGAGGTATCAACAACAGTTAATACAACAGAAGTTACAACCCCTGTTTTGGGAGGTGGTTTTTGAACAGACTTTGAATGCCTGACCGGAATGGATTTGGGTAGCCTTACTTTTCTAGTAGGCTTCTTCTTTTCATCAAAAAGATTTTCATCATCTCTTGACCCTGAAGTACCCTGATCCGGATAATCCACCTTGGCTTTCTTTTTGGCCTCTCTATCCCTTTTTACACAAGCAAGTGCTTCTGCAAGTGCATTTGTAGTCTCATCAATTTTCTTACTACCATCTGGCAAAGGGATCTGCTTGGTCATATTTGAATTTTCTGGTGCAAGGTAAAGACCATCAGTTATTCCCTTTCTTCTCCATTCTTGAATTTTCTCCCATTTTTTGGCATTATCTTCAGGGAGTTGATCAATGAAAAATACTGGTGGAGGAGCAGTGCCAGTGGTGTATAGGATCTGAGTTTTGAGAGCCTTTAGATCAGCCTGAGTGTCTTTGAACCTAGACTCCATAGCATTTCTCAGCTTTTGAACATGTTTTTCATGTTGCTGATCTGCCAGTTGTGCTTGATGATGGAGATAAGGTTGAAAGAGATTCCAGAGCTCATTTGTAGCAGGTGCTTGTTGTAGAGCAGGTGCTTGAGGTGGAACAGCAGTTGATTGTACCTTTTGTACCTGTAACAACTGCTGGAGCATAGTTTTGAGCTCTGCAACAGAGTTATCAAGTTTCTCAACACGATCCGTCAATTTCTGGTACTTTAAATCATCACCCAATTTAATGGGATCATCTGATTTCCCACTAACAGTGGTTTTATCAGTGGCAGATGTAGGGAATTTATTCCAAACACTAACCACTGATGCCCCTTTTTCTTGGTACTGGGGTCTTCTCCCTTCAACACTTGACAACCTTTTGATGATGCCAGTTGGATATATAAATCCACTGGTGGTTGGAAGAGGTGCTATGTAAGGAATTGCCTCCAAGGAAGTCTTATTAATGAAACCACTGCCCAACTGTAAACCTGTAGGTTCAACAGTTGTAGTGGCTGCTTGACTTGGATTACCACAAAGAGTTACTTATAACTCGATGGGTGTAACCTCCTCAGGTTTTGTTGGTGGGTTAGCAATGGATGATACAGCAGGCTCAGTCATTTGTTGAGGTATATTCTCATTGACAGGTGATTGAGAAGGACTGGATAGTGCCTGGTTCAAGTCAATTGCATCCAACAGTAGTTGTGTTTTTGGTGGAATTGAGGATGTGATGGTGGGTTTAGAAGGCGGAGTTGCTCCGGGCAGTGAGCTGTGGATGATGGAGACAAGTGTATCCAGAGCATCATGATGTGGTGCCCCCTTTGTGTACAACCTGTCCTTTTTGTGAAGAAGCAGGAGGAGTTATGGTTATGGGTTGAGATATTTGTACCAAATGCTGTGAGGAATAAGCAGCAGTGGTTTCTAGTGACATTTGTGTTGTCACAGGCATTAACTCTGGTATCTCATCTGCCAGAGTTGCCTTTTTGATTGGTTTGGAGGGTTTTTGATTTTTCTTTTTGGATGGCCTTTTTGGTTTGGTAGGTGTGGGTTTCAAAACAGTTGTTCTGCTGCTTTGATCACCTAGAGCAGTAGGCTCAGCAGCAGATACCTGAGGAGTAGTGGTAGCTGCTAAATCTGCTCAGGTACCCCTGCTTGTGTTTTGCAAGGTGCTAACATACGTGAAAATGTTTCAGATGTTAGACAGTTTATTGCAGTTATTTCACCTTGGTTTATTAGAGACAAATCATCCTTACTGAATTTCTTTTGAAAATAATAGCTTAAAAACCTTGGAAACAGTAAAAATGATTTGCTTTCAACATTATTAACCAAATCTTTAAAGATTTCCCGAGAATAGTTATAATTTTCTTCTTGAAGAATCGCATATCCCAGATTTTGAATCTTTATAGGGATCTCATTGAAAGAAGTGGTTTTGTTTGAAACACATACTAGGAGGGTATGAAATAGAAATCTTGTTGCAGGAGGAAAATAACCTTTTTCTAAGGTTAGTTTCGTCATCATTGTGGCTTCATACCTTCTTTCAATGAAGTCAATGTGCAACTCGTTTTTGGTGAAGGAAGTTTTACCTGCCTGGTCATCGAGTTGAAAGACTTCGGAGATGGATTGTGGTGTAATGTGGACAGCTTTACCCTTTATGGAAGATTTGATTGCAGTGACAATGTCTCATTGTTTTTCAAGGGTTGCATTCTTCCAAAACTCCCTTTGGGTTGCCAAGTAGATGGGTGCGTTGGCTGTGAGCAAAGTTTTGTACTTTGATTTTGCCATGATGGTGATAATGGAATCGAAAACATATATGGTTCCTGGTTTTGTGAGAAGACCCAGGAGATTGTGAGATTTTTTGAATGGAATGTCAGTGGTGGTTGCCTTTTGAGAGGCTGTTTTCGAAGATTTTGATGTGGGTTTTGCAGATGACTTCGATTTTGTCATTTTTGAAACGATTGATCGAAGAAATTTTGTGAGAAATGGAAAGAAAAACTGCTTTGAGAAGAGAATTTTTATGAATTCAATTCGACAGTAAAACCCTGTTTGGATGGAGAGTGGGGAGTTTTATAGGAGAGAGAGTGAATGCTGACGTAGCAGCCGTTACAAAAAGTCTGACTGCTATGTACTGCCCACGTGACAACCACTGGTGAAAATGAAGGACAGTACTTTTGGTGAAAGCAATGGATGAAAGCAGTGGAAAGGGGGCAGTGGATGATTTTTACTATCAGTGGATAGCATATCAGTGGATAAGACACTGCTTTTGAACAACAGTGGTTATCAAGGAATGAGAGAACAGAGGTTGCCTTTCAGCAATGGGCAGACTTTTTGAAGTAGAGCAGACTTTTGAACAATCAGTGGTTATGGCAGACTTTTAAGGATTTTAATGAAATTTTCATTTTTAAGCTATTTTTAAGGATGGATTTTTGATTTTCTGAAAACATTTTGTTGCTTTTATTCATAGAAAAACAAGATGTTGCTTGTTATTCCATGTTTAGCATCCCAATCCTAGAGACCAGACTTTCAAAAGTGGTTGTATCAAGTGCTTTTGTGAGCACATCTGCCAGCTGGTCTTTAGTTGGGACATGGTGCAGAGAAATCAAACCTTTTTCATAGCAATCCCTCACAAAGTGATGTCTGATGTCGATGTGTTTGGTGGTAGAATGGGAAACTGGATTTTTGATGATATTTTCTGCTGCCTGGCTATCCAGCATAAGTGGTGTCTTTAAGGCAGTGATACCAAAATCCAGTAACTGATTTTGAAGCCACAGGAGTTGGGCTGTACAGCTTGCAGCAGCAATGTATTCAGCCTCAGCAGTGGATGTTGAAACTGCTGCTTGCTTTTTGCTTTGCCAAGAAACTAAGCAATCACCTAGAAACTGGCACCCTCTTGAAGTGGACTTCCTTGTTGTGTGACAACCAGCAAAGTCACTGTCTGAAAAACCTGAAAGCTTGATATTCCCATTAGCTGGATACCAGATACCAAGTGTGGGAGCACCTTTTATGTATCTGAGAATCCTTTTTACAGCAATGAGATTAGATTTTCTGGGAGCTGATTGACTTCTTGCACAGACACATGTTGCAAACATGATGTCTGGCCTAGATGCAGTTAGGTACAATAGAGACCCAATCATGCTTCTATAAAGTGTTTGGTCAATCAACTCATCCTTTTCATCAGACATGACCAGCTTATTTGTGGCTATGGGTGTGCTGCATGGTTTACAATCATTCATATCAAATTTGGTTAAAAGTTCTTTAGCATATTTGCTTTGATGAATGAAAGTTCCATTTTGCATTTGCTGTACTTGGAGACCAAGAAAGCATTGCAGCTCACCCATTACACTCATTTCAAACTCAGCTGTCATGAGTTCTCTAAACTCTTCACACATTTTAGTACATGTGCTTCCAAAAATAATGTCATCCACATAAATTTGGACGATCATTAAATCTTTCCCTCTCCATTTAAGAAACAGTGTTTTATCAATGGTACCTCTTTTGAAACCATTTGAGAGAAGAAAGTTGGAAAGAGTTTCATACCAGGCTCTAGGTGCTTGTTTCAGGCCATACAAGGCTTTGTTTAGCCTGTAGACATGATCAGGATAAAATGGATCCTCAAAGCCTGGAGGTTGACATACATATACCTCTTCTTGCAATGTACCATAGAGGAAAGCACTTTTGATATCCATCTGAAACACCTTCATATTGTGGTTGACAGCAAAGGCCAGGAACAGTCTGATAGCTTCCAATCTTGCAACAGGGGCGAATGTTTCATCATAATCAATCCCCTCTTCCTGTCTGTAACCTTGAACCACAAGCCTGGCTTTGTTCTTGACAACAATGCCCCTTTCATCTGTTTTGTTCTTGAAGACCCACTTTGTGCCAATGGGACTGACCTCTTTTGGCAGTGGTACAAGCTCCCATACTTGTTGTCTCTTGAACTGTTGGAGCTCCTCTTGCATGGCTTCTACCCAGCTGTTGTCTTTTAGTGCTTCTTGGTACTTGACTGGCTGATGGAGTGATAGAAAACCAGCAAAAAGACAAATGTTTTGGGTTTGGCTTCTTGTGAGCACCCCTTCATTGATGTTGCCAATGATTTGATCAGGTGGATGAGATCTCAAGAAGATTAAATCTCCTTGGTATGGTATGATGGCATTTGTTGGTGAAGGCTGCAAATGTGTATCATCTGAGCTAACCACTGCTGGTGACTTTGATGACCCAGCAGTGGCTTCAAAAGGTGGTGGAATGGGTGGTAATGGAGTGGACCACTGCTGACTTTTATCCACTGTTTGAGGACTTTTGTCAGCAGTAGTTGAGGATGTGGAAGCAGTGGTGGATGGGCTACTTTGATCAACAACTGTTGATGTAGCAGTGGTTGAGCTTTCACAGATGTTTTGAACAACTGATGCTTTCCCTTTGGTGGCAGACCTTTGAGGGATGATGACTTCATACCCATAGTCTGGTGTTGTATCCTCTGATGGACCTGCACTGTTAGTCTTGACAGCAGTATTTTCAAAAGTGAATTTTTCAAGATCAAACAGTTCAGCAGGATTTGCTGGGATTTTCATTGATGAAAGTTCATTGAACTTTACATCCAAAGTCTCCTCCACTACCTTGGTCCGTGCATTGAACACTTTGTAGGCCTTGGCAGTGGTTGAGTATCCCAGAAAATAACCACAATCAATTTTGGCTGCAAATTTTGAAATGGAATCTTTTAAGTTCAAAATAAAGCATGGGCAGCCAAATACCTTGAAGTATGAGATCAGTGGTTTGCTTTTATACAGAATTTCATACGCAGTCTTTTTGTGCCTGGGGTTGATTAAAACTCTGTTCTGGACATAGCAAGCAGTGTTTACTGCCTCTGCCCAGAAAGTTAATGGCAAACCTGAATCTGCAAGCATGGTTCTGGCAGCCTCAATCAAAGTTCTGTTCTTTCTCTCAACAACCCCATTTTGCTCTGGTGTTCTAGGGATGTTGTACTGCCTTACAATCCCTTTCTTCACACAGAAGGCATCCAACTCCCTATTTTTAAATTCTATGCCATTGTCACTCCTAAAGCTTTTCACTGGAAGATCAAATTGCTTTTCAACCTGTGTCACAAAGTCTTGCAAAATGCCTGCAGTTTCATCTTTAGAGTGCAAAAAGAAAGTCCATGTAAACCTAGAAAAGTCATCAACTATAACTAAACAATATCTTTTCTTTTTGAAGCTCATGACTTGAACTGGGCCAAACAAATCCATGTGCAGCATTTGCAAGCACTGGGTTGTTTTGGACTCCTCAATGGACTTGTAGGAACTTTTATGCTGTTTTCCTTTTAAACAGGAAATGCAATGTTCAGGACATGAAAACAATTTTTGTGGAAGGCCTCTCACCAACCCATTTTTTGAAATTTCTGTTATTGTCTTAAGATTTGTGTGTCCCAGTCTTTTGTGCCAAAGTTCTGTCTCTTTGTTAGAGGCAGCTGAGAACAGATAGGCATCAGCTCTGGGACACTCTTTAGACATGTCAACAACATAAACATTGCCACTTCTTTGAGCAACAAGTTTTGTTTGACCATTTTTGATTATTGCTTCAATCTTTTTGACCATTTCTGGTCCAAGAATCCTACAACAATCTTTTGTGAAGAATGACCCAAACCCTTTGTCACTCATTTGAGACACACTCAGAAGGTTGAATTTTAGATTGTCTATTAGATTGACATTTCAAATTTTACATTGCCAGATTGCACTGTGCCAGACCCCAGAACTTTCCCTTTACTAGTATTTCCAAAGGATATATCACCCCCACCATGGATTTTAAAGTCTTTGAGGAGGGCTTTACATCCTGTCATGTGCCTGGAGCCTCCACTATCTACATACCATAGACTATCAAAGCATGCAGAAGCTCCCTGCACATGAAGTAAAAGGATTAGTTCATTAAGGACTCCAAAGCCAACAGGGCTTTGGATGGGGTCTCAACAGTGTTTGGTATGGATGCAGTGTGATGGGCAGTGGTTAAGTCAGGGGTTTGGACAGTTTTAGTACTGTTTCTTGCTAACCACTGTTGGGGATCTTGCCCAATCAACTGCTGGTAACCGAAAGGATGCCTATTCACTCTGGGTTTAGAGGGCTTTTTGTAGACCTCATAAACGTGTGGAATCCTTTGGTAAGACTGTTTTTCCTTGCCCTTTCTGAATTGATTGGCAGGAGGTGCATCAGTAACCTGAACATCTCTTTTGACAGATGTTTGGTTCAGCTGTTTTGTGACAGCTGTTTGAACTGGCACAAACAATGGTTGTTTCTTTGTGAACTTGACAGATGGTGAAGGTGCTGATAAACTCAAGGATGTTTTAGCCATGTACTCATTCTTCTTTTCATTGAAGTTTTTGAGGTACACACATGCCTGAGTTTTATGGTTTGTTTTACCACAAACACTGCAACTTTCAGCTGAAGTAGTGACACTTGTTTTGGTTAAGTCATAAGCTTTTAGATGGAAACAATCTTTTGTTAGATGGTTTCTCTTCTCACAGAATTCACAAAACAAGTTATCAATTTTCTCTTTCTTCTTCCTCTTTTCAGACTCCTTTGTAGCAGAGGTTTTGACCACTGCTGGAATATCCTTAAGAGGAATGAATTTAGCTTTAGGAGCCTTAACACCATCAGTTGATGTAAAGTCCATTGGCTTGAAATTTTCAAGGATATCACACTCATCAGACCATCTTGGTTTAAATTGATGATTTTCAATCTCCTCAAATGCAGAGGGACCCATTGGTCTGTCAAGTGTGATTTTGTTACCAAGTTTGTCAGTGATTTTCACTTCTTGGCCATCCTTGTTTGTTGGGATGAACTCAGTAGTTACATCAGTGGTTGAAACAGATTTTTCAAAAGCAGTGTTTTCATCATCATGTTTTCTATAACCAACCCCAAATTTTACATTGCTTTTTATCTGTTTCTCAAGCATGACCTCATACCCTTTGCATGATTCCACCCATTTTTCACAAGTGATCTCGGTGGATTCTAACTCCTTTTTGCAAACTTGGTATTTTTCTACCATAGTTTGGAGTTGGGTTTTGGTTATGCTTTGCTCTTCTTTCAAACTGCTAATCTCTTTTTCCTTTTCAGTCAACTTGTTTTTAAGTTCTTTTAAAGATCTTTCAAATTTGACTTCATCAGTTAAGATTTTGTTCCTAAGGTTTTCATTCACCTCTTTGATGTTAGCAAAAGCAATAATGCAATTGTCAGAACATAGTTTTTCTAGAACTTGAGGTGATACCTTGGCAGCAGCCATCATTGCACAATCACATTTAGGATTTTCTTCCTCATCAGCTCTCTCTTTTTCCTCACCAGCCTTTTCATCTTTCTTGTCTTCTTCTGACCATAGATCTGTCATTGGTTCAATCAGGGTACCTGAACTTTCTCCCAGCAGTACTTCATCAGTCACAGCAGTAACCACTGCTTCAGTCACCTCTTCCACTGTTTCAACCTTCAGCTGTTCCTCCTCAGATTCAACCCCCTCCTGTATTGACTCTAATGCCATCAAACAAAATTCATTGTGAGAAGAATCATTTGAAGCATATAGTGCAAAATTTTCATCATTAAGATTTTCAGGCATACTGCTCCAGTCAACAAACTCTTGACTAAAGAAACTTTGTTGTTCAGGTTGTGTAACTACTGGAGCAGTAGTTTGAGGTGCAGATTGCACTTGTGCCTGGGGAGCAGGGGTTTGAACAAATTGGATCTGTGGAGCAGCTGTTTGGACATAATGCACTGGCATAGGGGCAACAGCATAGTGAGCAGTGTTCACATGTGCTGCTGGGGCATATTGGGCATAGTGCACAGTGTTTTGAGTTTGAGGTCTAGGATTTGAACTAGGGTGAGTGACTATGGGACCAGTTGTTTGACTCCTACATTCCCTAGCAAAGTGTCCCAACCTGTTACACTTGTAACACTTGATTTTCGATTTATCCAACCCAACCCTTAGGTTCCCATGAAGACCTGGAAATTTTCTCCCAGTTCTCTTATAAAGCTTGCTAGTTCTAACACTTAGCAAGGCCAGTTGGTGCAGGATGTCCATTTCTTCTAGGTTAGTGGGGTCGAAATGCTGTAAATCATTGAGTTCAAAGCTTAAATTGTCTGACATCTGGTTTTCATTTGCAGTGAATGCATAACCTGTAGAGTGAGGATCAGGGTTGTTAAAGTTTGCACCAGCAGTTATGTCAATGAAGTGATCATAACCCTGATCCTTACCACTACCACCAGATTCTTCTTGACCCAGAAGAGCAGTGTTACCGAATGAATAATCATCAACGGTTTTCCCTGACTCTTGTAACTTCCTTTTCTGGTTCAACTCCCTCTCAAAGGTCAGGAGTCGACCATGGAGTTGGGTCAAGGTCAGATCCTTGAACTCAGGTGCAGTTCTGGTGACAATAGCTATTGTGTCCCATTTTTCTGGCAGTGATCTGAGGAACCTGCTATTTTGAGTCGAGTTTGAAAACGTGACCTTAACAAGCCTCAGTTCACTGATGAGACAACTGAAACGCTCAAATTGCTGAGTCAGTGATTCACCTTTAACATGACAAAATGTTTCATACTGTTGGTTCAGGATTTCCCTATTGTTTTCTATGACCTCTTCGGTACCTCCAAACTGTTCCTTAAGTGCGTCCCACAACTCTTTGGCACTGTTACAATGTAACAGTCCAGCATATATTTCGTTGGGGAGCGCTGATGCAACAATACTAAATGCTTTAGCATCCAGTTCAAATTTTTGATAATCCGTTTCAGTATAATTTTCAACAGGTTTAGGAACTTGTTTTTTAGAATCTTCAGCGCTTGGCACTGTAGGAACATAAGGACCAAAGATAACAGACTTCCAACAACCTGTGCTTTGTTGAGCGAGGATGTGACCCATCCTCCTCTGCCAGATGTTGTACTCATTTCTTTTTAGCATAGGTGGTTTAAAGAGCGAGCCAATGTTGTTTTTATCGTCCTGAGATTGTGACGTCATTCTTGTTGTTTTACAGGTACTGAGAAATCAACTATAATGGTGATTAATCCTTACTCTGTTTTTCAACGACGAACAAACGATCAGTATCAACTGTTTTGAGTTGAACTATTTACGTCAAAATGATTGTTAAATCAAATTTGACTGTTCTAGCTCTGATACCAATTGTTGGATCTGAGTTTCCTTTTGATTGTATTTTTGTTTGAAGTTAAAATGGAAAATGGATGAGTTGTGCAGCGGAATTAAAATGATAACAAACTTTGCATACAATCAAATGAGAGTAATACTTTAATCAAACATCTTTACACAAAGAACCGAATGATTGAATTTATTTCAAACACGATTACAATGATGATGTATGAATGCAAACTCCCCCTCAGCCCGAGCTCAGCAGTTTGTTCGTGCAAAGAAGGCGAATGATGTGAAGAGCTAATAGAACAGTACAAAGTACTGTACTATTTATAAGCACTTGCAAACTACTGAGCATCTTTAGCTGACGTCACCATGAAAGTGACATCTAACCTCCTAACAAACTCTAACCTCTGATCTATACAGACACTGCTTGTGTTAACTACTGCTATTACATTCTTACATAACAGACTATAGAACAACTGCTGCAACCTTCTACTGCTGTGAACCAAGCAGCACTTATCCGGATCAGCAGTGCTTGACTCAAGGCAGTAGATTGAATCAACAGGACTTGAGTCTTCATCAGATCTTTAATTGAGCAGCAGTTATTGGTCAGCAGTTAGTAAGATCAGCAGATAGGAGGTCATCAGTTGTTGTAATCACTTTCAAGGGGAGAGATATGTATATCAACATCTGCTTATTCTGAATCCACTGAGCTGATCCAGTTTTGGCTTTACATTATCTGTTCCTCTGATAGGGTTCAATCCCAACATATAATTACAGGGATTAAGTCTTTGTAATCACCAAATTACAGCCGGTATGTGAGATTTTGTATACATTACTTGATAATCTTCACCATTGGGGCAGCCATTGGGTGATATGACCATAATCACAGACACCATTGGACAGGTGGGCCAATGGGTTGAGTGGTAAAGTACCGTAGGTAGTTGGTTTGATATCAGAAACATTGTAATCGCTCTTAATACTGTAAATTATAACAAACGTAATGTTTTCAGTAAAATGAATGATTCACTCAGTATTTCCCTGTTGACAAAACCTTTTTCAAACATGTTTCAGATGATCTGTTGTGAGCAAAGAAAAGTGCCGTGGAGCACTACAAGCTTAGAAAAGTGGCTCAATGTAAATAAATAAAGGAACATGTTTTGAGAAATAAAAGATTTCCCTGCGAAATCACCTTATTGTAAATTATGGGATTTATCCCTATATTATATAAAACGAGCAGTTTTAATATTAAAAAGATCCTGTTTAAGAAAGCTTCCGCTGTCATAACAGATACCACGGGATTTCCTGCCTCGCGGCTCTGGACCGGGTTAAACCAGGGCCAAGGGTCGTGACAGGAAAAGGTGGTATCAGAGCCATTGTTTTAAGCTTACTGATTTAAGCTCACTGATTTAAGCTTACTATTGATTTTAGCCTATTAAAGTAATTGAAAAATACTTAGGAATTTCAATTACCATTCTGTGAATATGTGTTTTATTAACTGATTTATTTGTTAAGTTACAGTATGGGTAAACAAAGATTATCTGCTATCTACCACAAATTAGATACTGCACCCATAGAAAAAGGAACCTCTTCCTCCAAAAACCCAGCAAATATGGAAGAAGGAATTTTTGTCTGTAAAGCAAATTATGAAAATCCTCTTTCCCCAGAGAAAAGAAATTCAATTCTTAGGAAGGGTCAGAAACCCCAAGCCAAGAAAGTGAGATTTAATCCGGAAATCCAGAAATTTGTTACTAGTCCACCTTGGGAGGACGAATTAGATGAAAAATGGGCAAATCTTTATATGCTAGCTACCATAGCAGAAAATGCAAACCTCTAAAAATACAATAGGCCTGATCCAGTAGAAAATTACTACTGCATAAATAAATAAATCAAATCCTAGTGTGTTCTCTTTCCTGATTATCCTTTGTACAAATTGGTATGCAATAAAACTTCAATGTTTATTTGTTAAACTTTGTTCCAAAGTTTTAACTTAGCATTTTTGTGCATTTTGCAAATATGCTATGCAACATGAATGAGATATCGGAAGCATTCCAGAATCTCAACCTCTACCCAGTACCAATTGAAGTCTCCCACGACTTTACTGGTTATATTGCTGACATAGAGGAACCCCTGGAATTCCAAGCTCCACCGCTGGAAAAAGCCAAACCTAAAAAGAGAAGAAGATATGTATGTGACAACTGGCACAAAACCGGTAACTTCCGTACACTTTAATTATTATTTAATGACTGCAATTATGTGCTTAAATGTCAACATTGACTAATTAGATGCTAAGCAAGTGAATTCATGCACGTTGTATACTACAAAATATTGCTTCATGCAATCGAGAGCGCTGCGTCAGAAATATTAGTAAACTCATCGGTAAGACACACTGTGTCAACGGAACTGCAGAAAGCAGTCAGACATTAGAATTGAGGCCTAGGTGTAGGTCCTACGACAAAGGTACATTAAAACCCAAGAGTACATATCAGGGTTTAATTTATGGTCGTTACGAAAGCTAAAACACGCACTAAAAGGCACCGAAACACACTTTAAGTGCAGAACTAATTACGACAAAACTGCGAAACGAACGTTGGTGGCCGCCCGGATAATATTTAATCCCACAAATATTTTGTTATGATTAAAATTTTATTTTAATCGGGTTCGTGTTGAAAAATAAATTAAAACGCTTAAAAACGTTATTTTTCAAGTTTAAGCGCGTACCGTGTATTCCTACGCGACACAATGCTTACACTGCAAAACGCAGACAACGCAGCAAACCCAGGAATATGCCAGGAATATGCCAGGAATATGCCAGGAATATGCCAGAAATATACCAGGAATATACCAGGAATATGCCAGGAATATGCCAGGAATATGCCAGGAATATGCCAGGAATATGCCAGGAATATGCCAGGAATATGCCAGGAATATGCCAGGAATATGCCAGGAATATACCAGGAATATACCAGGAATATACCAGGAATATGCTAGGAATATGCTATATGGAAGGTCTATAAATACCACCATTCCATCACTCCATCTTCCTCATCACCACACTTCCACTCTCTCCCTCTCTCTCTCTAGAAAAGCTACGGCCAAACACCCCCTCTCAATCCATCAATTTTTCGGTTTTGATCACCACATTCCAAGTCCATACAAGTATCAAGGATCCCGTATAAGGAGGCTTGGTGCAAACGGAAAGCGAAGGACCTCATTCTCTTGCTTTTTTCCACCCTATTTGCGTCTAGATTCTTCCCTAGCCTCGAGCTAGTGGTATGTTGCTTAAATCACATTCTTGAACTATTTTAAAGTGGTTAATATGATATGTAACGGTTAAAACTCGAAATCTTACAAATTGATGCATTAAAGTCTACTAAAAACACTAATAATGATGGTTAAAAGCTCATATGTTGTGTAAGTGTTGTAGTAATAGATTTGTGTGGTTATTTGGACCCGATCTATGTTGTGGTAGCTCGGATCATCATTTAACCCGGGTTGGTCATGATCATGGATCATGACATAAGGATGTTTTGAAAGAAACAAGGGTTAAAGGGTGAAACTCTACTACACATGAATCATGAACTTGTGTAAAAAGGAATTTTTCTTGTAAAATGAAGTTCTAAACTAATAGATCTAAAGATCTACAAGTGGTATTTTCGAAAGACCAACTGTAAGACGAAACCATGTTTTAAAACCGAATCTTTCATGAAATAGAGGTGTTTTTGTGAACAAACAAGTGTGTGGACACTTGTGTAACAAAAGTTTTAACAAAGAAATAATTTTCATAAAAACCGACTAGAAGTTGTGAAACTTCATATTCTTTAAAAATAAGGTTTTTAAGAAATTAAACTTATTTATAATGATAACAAGACTTACTAAATGTGCTAGTAAATTACTACACATTTTTGTAAATATTCAAGTTCATGAAATGGAGTAATTAGTGAATGTTGTTGATGATTATTGTTGATAATTGTTGATGTTGATTGTTGACGATTTAAAAGAAAATAAACACACGTTTTGAAAACATGGGAAACCTCCATTTTTAGGGGAAACTCTGTCAAAATTTTTATAAATTTTGACACTTAGAAAAATATAAGTTTTTGAAGAACTTATTCCCTAAAAAATGTATTTAAGAGTATTACCAAGGTTTCCCTAATTTTTTGTGATAAGAAATGAGGATTTCTTCAAAAATAAAAATGGATATAAGTATGTATATTTTTGAGAGAAAAATATATATTATTTTATCACCAACTTTTGTGCTAAGTGTATATAGTATGTGTTATACGTGCTAGCGTATTAAGACTTAAAAATACACATACATCATACAAGATACATAATTCGGGTGCAAAGTGCAAAACACAAGATACTTATATTAATTTTAGAGAAAATAATATAAGAAAGATACTTAGTTAAAAATATAAAATATTTTTAACACAAGAATATATACACAAAAGAGAGTGACTGTACTTGTGCGATGCAAGTCTAGTGACTAACGTTAAGAAAACGCGTATAGGTTACGACGTTAATTAAGCGAACCCGGTGAAGTTTACGACGCAAGGAACGCAAAGTTGTGAGTTCATGCTCCCCCTTTTCTCTTAACTGTTTTCAGTTTTATAACTTCGGGGGTGAAATACATGTTACAAATATTTTTATGTTTAACAAATGGTATGATAATAAAAAGCACACTTGGTGAGAACGAGTACCAAGTGTGTAGCGATATAAGAATACAAGAAACACACTTGGTGAGAAACGAGTACCAAGTGTGATGTGATATAAGAATACGGGAAGCGCGCTTGGTGAGAAACGAGTACCAAGTAGGATGCGCTATGAAAACTGATGCGAGGAATCGTGTCACGAATAGGGTACAAAAGCACCATTAATCAACAATATACCTAGACCGCAGAACAAAAGGTTAGATCTAACGGGTGCCGGGCAGCCACACTCTCGGTGAGGGCGAGTACCGAGTAGTGCTTTTGTGTCTCAGAATATACCAATTAAATGCCTAAGGTTTGGTGACTTCCTATGTCGTGTCACATGTTAATGGCTTTGCAACCCATTAACAATCCTGATACTTACAGGAATACCTTATTTACATAAAATTTCATACCATACTAAAACTTGATGAATACTTGAGTACGTGGGGTACTCAAGAAAAGCTTGAATTGTACTTGAAGTACGTGGGGTACTCAAGAAAATGGGAATTATACTTGAGTACGTGGGGTACTCAAGAAGAATTTGAATCATACATGAGTACGTGGTGTACACATGAAACAGGGTTTATGAAAACTCGATTTATTTACAAACTATGTTTTCATACAAAGTATACAAACGTGAAATACAAAACGGCATGAATTCACACCAACATTATGTTGACGTTTTTTTCAAAACTCACATGTATTTCAGGTAATTAGGATGGATGTGCCCGTGGTCTCACTTATGCTCGTGGATGTCGCTTGTGTTTGTCTTTAAATAAAGTGTAAACCTTTTAAGACAATGTTTTATGTTAACTCGCGATGTAAACGCTAACTTATGATTTCAAATTATGGTATTTGAAGTTATTTTCATGAGCATGTAGTATGTTTACCTTTCGTATGCAATGAGAACCTTTCATGATCACACCTCGTGCTTCCGCCGCAGAAAGGGGTGTGACAGATTGGTATCAGAGCTGCGATTGTAGTGAACCAGGATTCCTTCTCGAGTCTAGTCTACAATCTCTAGGATCCTATCACGAAAACAATTTTTCAAAAAGTTTTCATTGCATAAAACGTCCCGCGACATCCACTGCCTGAAACTATTTGCATGAGTCTAGAAAAGACGCTACGTGACCTAGGGTGCACTGGGGTAGCACTTGTCTATGATTAAGGATTACTTGCAAATATGTGTGATAATTAGCATATACATGTACTAGATGTAGAATACCCCTAGTATACATGACTTTTCCTGAAAACAATGACTTAACTGAAGGAAGAAATACGAGGATGAAACGAACTGTGAGGACTGTGCAAGGAGTTACGTAATTATGGATGCATACATAATTATGGAATTCAGTGCACAGAAACCACATCAAGTCTTATCACGTATAGATTCCCTCAGTACAAGAAAAGGGTCAAACGTGAGCACCCTTCCCCCAGCCTAATAAATACTCGGTGGAGTAATAATTTAGGGTATAAAGACAAGAACCGCCAACATTTATCTATTTATACATGCTTGCTGCTGTATGAATTGATTTAAATAGCGGATTGTTTGATGTCACTTATGTGGGTATATGTCATACTACCACTGTCTAGTAAGACGATATCAAACAAATGTCTAAACCCTATTGGGTCGTGTTCTGTCAGAACATGGCACCTAGAAGAGCTGTGAACGCTCGTGATCAACCTCCTCCTCCCCCACTTCCAAGAACTGCTGAAGAGCTAAACGCCCTACTGGAGGAAAGAATCTCCGCAGCTATCGCCCAGTACGAGGCGAACCGTACTGAACAAATTGGAGGACCAAGCAATGCAAGACGTAATGGGAATGGAGATTCATCTGGAGGAGACGCAGCTCAGGGCTGCACTTTCAAGCAGTTTCTCGACTGCAAACCGCTGAACTTCGACGGCACTGGAGGTGCAGTGGCGTTCGTACTCTGGACAGAAAAGACCGAGACGCATGCTGAGTCGTCTGGTGACAAGAAAAGGAACGCACGCGAGGACCCTAACATGGTCACCGGTACGTTTCTCGTTAACAATCACTTTGCATCCATATTATTCGACACTGGAGCCGATTATAGTTTCATGTCCGTGGAATTTAAACGTACGCTTGGAATAGAATCTAGTAGATTAGAAATTCCTTATTCCATAGAACTAGCCAATGGTAAACTTGTTGAATCGGGCGAAGTTGTTAGAGGCTGCACACTAGAACTTGGTGAGCGAAAATTTAGCATCGACCTCTTACCTATCCAATTAGGTAGCTTCGGTGTAGTAGTCGGCATGGACTGGTTATCCAAGAACAAAGCTGAAGTCATTTGTCATGAGAAAATCATTCGCATCCCTTTGGCGAATGATGAAACCCTCATCGTACATGGAGAAAGTCGAGACGCGCCTCTGCGAATCATCAGCTGCATGAAAGCACAGAAGTGCTTAAGGAAAGGATGTGTCGCTTTCCTGGCACATGTTGTAGATAAAAAGGCTGAGGAGCCGAAACTCGAAGATATTCCTGTGGTGAAGGAATTCCCGGATGTTTTTCCCGAAGACCTGCCAGGACTACCTCCGCAACGACAAGTCGAATTCCGTATAGACTTGGTTCCCGGAGCCGCACCTGTAGCCAAGGCACCCTATCGACTTGCACCATCCGAGATGCAAGAATTGTCTACACAACTTCAGGAGTTGTTAGATAAAGGATTCATAAGGCCAAGCTTCTCGCCCTGGGGAGCTCCAGTATTGTTCGTGAAGAAGAAGGATGGAACTCTGCGAATGTGCATCGATTACAGAGAACTGAACAAACTCACTATCAAGAATCGGTACCCACTACCGAGGATTGATGACTTATTTGATCAGTTACAAGGATCAAGCTACTATTCCAAGATCGACCTTCGATCTGGATATCATCAGTTAAGGATACAAGAAGAAAGCGTACCAAAGACTGCATTCAGAACACGCTATGGACATTACGAGTTTCTTGTGATGCCATTCGGGCTGACGAATGCACCAGCGGTCTTTATGGATCTGATGAACCGCGTATGCAAACCATATCTCGATAAATTCGTGATTGTATTTATCGACGATATCCTAATCTACTCTCGGACGAAAGAAGAGCATGAGCAACACCTCAGGACCATTCTAGAGCTACTGAAGAAAGAGAAACTATTCGCAAAGTTCTCAAAGTGCGAATTCTGGATTCGCGAAGTACAATTTCCTGGTCACGTGGTGAATGAGAAGGGCATTCATGTAGACCCGTCCAAGATTGAAGCCATAAAGAATTGGGAAGCTCCCAAAACCCCGACTGAAGTTCGGCAATTTTTGGGCTTAGTGGGCTACTATAGGCGATTCATCGAGAATTTCTCGAAAATAGCTCAGCCGCTAACTGCTCTTACGCAGAAAGACAAGAACTATGACTGGGGTGTTAAACAAGAGGAAGCTTTTCAGCTACTCAAAAGCAAGCTATGCGATGCACCAATATTGTCACTACCGGAAGGCACGGAAGACTTCGTGGTATACTGCGACGCTTCGCGACAAGGACTAGGTTGCGTGCTCATGCAATGCCAAAAGGTCATCGCTTACGCTTCAAGGCAATTGAAGGTACACGAAAGAAATTATACCACTCACGACCTGGAACTGGGCGCAATGGTATTCGCCTTGAAAATCTGGCGACACTATCTATATGGTACTCGATGTACAATCTTCACAGATCACAAAAGCCTGCAACACATATTTGATCAGAAGGAATTGAATATGCGCCAGCGGCGATGGGTCGAGCTGCTAAATGATTACGACTGTGAGATTAAGTACCACCCAGGAAAGGCAAACGTTGTAGCGGACGCGTTGAGCCGAAAGGAAAGAGTTAAGACCCTACGGGTTCGAGCATTGGAAATGACTATCCGATCGAACCTCACTTCACGTATTCGTGACGCACAACAAGAAGCCCTTAAGGTGGAAAACCGCAAAGCTGAATACCTCCGAGGTGCATTGAAGTACATGGCGCCAAATGAAGAGGGAGCCTTATACTTTAAAAAGCGCATTTGGGTTCCGCTTTATGGTGGCCTACGAGAAGTCATCCTTGATGAAACGCACAAGTCAAGATACTCGATCCACCCAGGGTCGGACAAGATGTATCAAGACTTAAAAGAATATTATTGGTGGCCAAGACTCAAAAGCGACGTTGCTGTCTATGTAGGAAAGTGCCTGACCTGCGCTAAGGTTAAGGCTGAATACCAGAAACCGTCTGGCCTACTACAACAACCAGAGATCCCCATGTGGAAGTGGGAGCAAATCTCGATGGATTTCATAACAAAATTACCCAGAACCCCGAGAGGGCACGATATGATATGGGTAATAGTTGATCGATTGACGAAGTCTGCGCATTTCCTACCAATCCGAGAAAAGGATAGCACTGGAAAACTGGCAGAGATATATTTGAAGGAAATTGTGGCACGTCATGGAGTGCCGACCTCCATTATTTCAGACAGAGATGGACGCTTTGTCTCAAGAATCTGGCAATCATTTCAGGAAGCCTTTGGATCTCAGCTAGATCTAAGCACGACATTCCATCCTCAGACAGACGGCCAGAGCAAACGGACTATACAAACATTGGAAGATATGCTTCGCGCATGTGTCATGGATCTAGGCGGCAGCTGGGATACTCACCTACCCTTGGTTGAGTTTTCCTACAATAACAGTTATCATACAAGCATAAAGGCCGCGCCGTTCGAAGCTCTGTATGGCCGCAAGTGCCGATCGCCCCTATGTTGGGCAGACGCCGGTGACAAGCGTATGGTTGGTCCTGAACTAGTATAAGAGACAACCGACAAGATTGCGCAGATCCGAGAGCGCATTAAGGCGGCTCGAGATCGACAGAAGAGTTACGCTGATCAAAAACGAAAACCCTTAGAATTCGAGGTGGGAGACAAGGTGTTGTTAAAAGTCTCACCATGGAAGGGCGTAGCCAGATTCGGAAAGCGTGGGAAGCTGAATCCACGATACATCGGACCATTCAGAATCTTGGAGAGAATTGGTACCGTGGCGTACAAGTTGGAGTTACCGGAAGAACTTAATGGAGTACATGATACATTTCATGTGTCCAACCTAAAGAAGAGTCCAACACAAGAAAACGTGATCATCCCTGCGGATGAAGTGCATATTGATGACGCCCTCCGATTTACAGAACAACCCGTCGAGGTTACTGACTGGAAAGTCAACAAGACTAGGAGGAACAGTGTGAAACTTGTCAAAGTACGTTGGAACTCTAAGCATGGGCCCGAATACACATGGGAACGCGAAGACCAGTTCAAGGAAAGGTATCCCCACCTATTCAAAGAGACTCCTGCGAGGGTTAGTTCATCCTGAATTTCGGGACGAAATTCTTTTAACGGGGGGAGACTGTGACAACTGGCACAAAACCGGTAACTTCCGTACACTTTAATTATTATTTAATGACTGCAATTATGTGCTTAAATGTCAACATTGACTAATTAGATGCTAAGCAAGTGAATTCATGCACGTTGTATACTACAAAATATTGCTTCATGCAATCGAGAGCGCTGCGTCAGAAATATTAGTAAACTCACCGGTAAGACACACTGTGTCAACGGAACTGCAGAAAGCAGTCAGACATTAGAATTGAGGCCTAGGTGTAGGTCCTACGACAAAGGTACATTAAAACCCAAGAGTACATATCAGGGTTTAATTTATGGTCGTTACGAAAGCTAAAACATGCACTAAAAGGCACCCGAAACACACTTTAAGTGCAGAACTAATTACGACAAAACTGCGAAACGAACGTTGGTGGCCGCCCGGATAATATTTAATCCCACAAATATTCTGTTATGATTAAAATTTTATTTTAATCGGGTTCGTGTTGAAAAATAAATTAAAACGCTTAAAAACGTTATTTTTCAAGTTTAAGCGCGTACCGTGTATTCCTATGCGACACAATGCTTACACTGCAAAACGCAGACAACGCAGCAAACCCAGGAATATGCCAGGAATATGCCAGGAATATGCCAGGAATATACCAGGAATATACCAGGAATATGCCAGGAATATGCTATATGGAAGGTCTATAAATACCACCATTCCATCACTCCATCTTCCTCATCACCACACTTCCACTCTCTCCCTCTCTCTCTCTCTAGAAAAGCTACGGCCAAACACCCCCTCTCAATCCATCAATTTTTTGGTTTTAATCACCACATTCCAAGTCCATACAAGTATCAAGGATCCCGTATAAGGAGGCTTGGTGCAAACGGAAAGCGAAGGACCTCATTCTCTTGCTTTTTTCCACCCTATTTGCGTCTAGATTCTTCCCTAGCCTCGAGCTAGTGGTATGTTGCTTAAATCACATTCTTGAACTATTTTGAAGTGGTTAATATGATATGTAACGGTTAAAACTCGAAATCTTACAAATTGATGCATTAAAGTCTACTAAAAACACTAATAATGATGGTTAAAAGCTCATATGTTGTGTAAGTGTTGTAGTAATAGATTTGTGTGGTTATTTGGACCCGATCTATGTTGTGGTAGCTCGGATCATCATTTAACCCGGGTTGGTCATGATCATGGATCATGACATAAGGATGTTTTGAAAGAAACAAGGGTTAAAGGGTGAAACTCTACTACACATGAATCATGAACTTGTGTAAAAAGGAATTTTTCTTGTAAAATGAAGTTCTAAACTAATAGATCTAAAGATCTACAAGTGGCATTTTCAAAAGACCAACTGTAAGACGAAACCATGTTTTAAAACCGAATCTTTCATGAACTAGAGGTGTTTTTGTGAACAAACAAGTGTGTGGACACTTGTGTAACAAAAGTTTTAACAAAGAAATAATTTTCATAAAAACCGACTAGAAGTTGTGAAACTTCATATTCTTTAAATATAAGGTTTTTAAGAAATTAAACTTATTTATAATGATAACAAGACTTACTAAATGTGCTAGTAAATTACTACACATTTTTGTAAATATTCAAGTTCATGAAATGGAGTAATTAGTGAATGTTGTTGATGATTATTGTTGATAATTGTTGATGTTGATTGTTGACGATTTAAAAGAAAATAAACACACGTTTTGAAAACATGGGAAACCTCCATTTTTAGGGGAAACTCTGTCAAAATTTTTATAAATTTTGACACTTAGAAAAATATAAGTTTTTGAAGAACTTATTCCCTAAAAAAATGTATTTAAGAGTATTACCAAGGTTTCCCTAATTTTTTGTGATAAGAAATGAGGATTTCTTCAAAAATAAAAATGGATATAAGTATGTATATTTTTGAGAGAAAAATATATATTATTTTATCACCAACTTTTGTGCTAAGTGTATATAGTATGTGTTATACGTGCTAGCGTATTAAGACTTAAAAATACACATACATCATACAAGATACATAATTCGGGTGCAAAGTGCAAAACACAAGATACTTATATTAATTTTAGAGAAAATAATATAAGAAAGATACTTAGTTAAAAATATAAAATATTTTTAACACAAGAATATATACACAAAAGAGAGTGACTGTACTTGTGCGATGCAAGTCTAGTGACTAACGTTAAGAAAACGCGTATAGGTTACGACGTTAATTAAGCGAACCCGGTGAAGTTTACGACGCAAGGAACGCAAAGTTGTGAGTTCATGCTCCCCCTTTTCTCTTAACTGTTTTCAGTTTTATAACTTCGGGGGTGAAATACATGTTACAAATATTTTTATGTTTAACAAATGGTATGATAATAAAAAGCACACTTGGTGAGAACGAGTACCAAGTGTGTAGCGATATAAGAATACAAGAAACACACTTGGTGAGAAACGAGTACCAAGTGTGATGTGATATAAGAATACGGGACGCGCGCTTGGTGAGAAACGAGTACCAAGTAGGATGCGCTATGAAAACTGATGCGAGGAATCGTGTCACGAATAGGGTACAGAAGCACCATTAATCAACAATATACCTAGACCGCAGAACAAAAGGTTAGATCTAACGGGTGCCGGGCAGCCACACTCTCGGTGAGGGCGAGTACCGAGTAGTGCTTTTGTGTCTCAGAATATACCAATTAAATGCCTAAGGTTTGGTGACTTCCTATGTCGTGTCACATGTTAATGGCTTTGCAACCCATTAACAATCCTGATACTTACAGGAATACCTTATTTACATAAAATTTCATACCATACTAAAACTTGATGAATACTTGAGTACGTGGGGTACTCAAGAAAAGCTTGAATTGTACTTGAAGTACGTGGGGTACTCAAGAAAATGGGAATTATACTTGAGTACGTAGGGTACTCAAGAAGAATTTGAATCATACATGAGTACGTGGTGTACACATGAAACAGGGTTTATGAAAACTCGATTTATTTACAAACTATGTTTTCATACAAAGTATACAAACATGAAATACAAAACGGCATGAATTCACACCAATATTATGTTGACGTTTTTTTTCAAAACTCACATGTATTTCAGGTAATTAGGATGGATGTGCGCGTGGTCTCACTTATGCTCGTGGATGTCGCTTGTGTTTGTCTTTAAATAAAGTGTAAACCTTTTAAGACAATGTTTTATGTTAACTCGCGATGTAAACGCTAACTTATGATTTCAAATTATGGTATTTGAAGTTATTTTCATGAGCATGTAGTATGTTTACCTTTCGTATGCAATGAGAACCTTTCATGATCACACCTCGTGCTTCCGCCGCAGAAAGGGGTGTGACAATGTAGGATGGAGAAAAGTGCGGAGGAGGAAGCCAGCCACTAGGAGACTTCCTAAAATAGAAAATCCCGTGAATAAAGGAAAAGAAATAGAGATCGGAGAGAGTTCCAAACAAGCAGAAATAGAAATAAGGGAAGATATTAAGCAAAAGGGAATAGAGATCGGAGAGAGCTCTAAAAAACCTGAGGGATCACCTTCCAAGACGAAATAGACCGTCTACTATCAAATTATGATGTCATAGAACCTATCAACAATAATCTCTACTCTTACCCTGCCACAGCCCAATTCCCAATAAACTTAGAAACAGCTATTCCAGACCCACTAATCCACACACGACCTTTAGGCCAAGTGGAAGAGTGGTGGACAAATGACTGGCAATTCCAAAATATGATCAATAGTCCCTATACTTTACTTCCACAATTTGATCCAGAACCTATCCCCAACCCGCCAATGAGCTATGAAAACCTGGCCGAACTTCGTCAGTTTGGTGAAGAACTAATAGGTACAGGGAATAGGATCCGGGAAATAGGGGAACAAATATCCTGGAAGTACGACGAGAGGGAGCGTCGCTACTAAACTGCCAGTTGATCAAAAGAATAGTGGGGTTGGAAAGTATGTCTGTATAATAATAGTAAGAGTAAGATCTAACTCTGTGAAATGGGAAATAAAACCTTGTAAGATAGATAGTGTGTATTAACGCCTATATAATCTATCAAACAAAATAGAAGTCGAGAAAATCGACAATTTTGACTATATATATGTGTTTGTAAGATTTTATGTGCGTAGGTGTAATTGTTCTGTTACCAATTAGTGGATACTAATAATTCGTATCAACACTAATTATCAGATGGAAAACGCTAATAATGAACCAGTTAATGAAGAGAATCAATCTGAGCAAAACCAGGAAAACCAGTATATGACTAGACAAGATATTGAAAATATCATTACTCAAGGGATAGCCAATGCTATTCCAGCAATCATGGCTGCTGCTCGGAAACCTGTTGAATCACAACAAATCATTCCTAGTAAACGTACTCAGTAAGACAATTTTAGCCATAGTGTAAACGGAGGCGGCAATCATGACAATCATGATAATGATCCACAACAAGCCCCACTTCCTAAGAAAATGAAAGCTGCAACACCTGGTTGCACCTACAAAGAATTTCTTGCTTGCAAACCCGCTGAATTTGCAGGTAATGAAGGGGCAACTGCAACACTGCGTTGGTTAGAGAAAACCGAAGCAGTAATTGCAATAAGCAAATGTGCCGAAGAAGATCAGGTCATGTATGCTTCAAATTTATTTAAAGAAGGGGCACTAGAATGGTGGAACACAGTATTACAAGCGAAAGGAAGAAGAATAGCCTATGATATGAGCTGGGAAGAATTTAAGAGTCTTGTAGAAAGAAAATTCTGTCCCGAATATGAAAAAAATCAGATGGCAAATAAATTCCTAAATCATCGTATGACGGGTATAGATTGTCGCGGCTATACTTCGACATTCTTTGAATACGCTAGAGTGGTACCAACCCTGGCTTCGCCAGAACCGGTACTTATTTCCCGTTACATTTGGGGACTAATTAGTGAAATCCGTAACATCGTTAAAGCTGCAAGACCTCGCACTATTGATGATGCTGTGGAATTAGCTAATACCCTAACTGATGAACTAATACGCACTAGAGATGAAAATAGGAAGAAGGACTTGGTTCAGAAAATTACCCAAGGAGTTCGTACGGGTAATAACACCAATTTCAAAAGAAGAGGAACAGGGCAATCGTCAACCGCGCCATTCTGCAGAAATTGCAAAAGGAAACATTTTGGAAGATGCAATGCAACTTGTAATTTTTGCAAATCTGTAGGACATAGTGAAGAAAACTGTAAAAAGAAAACCATAGTCTGCTTCCACTGTGGAGAAACAGGGCATTACAAGACAGAATGTCCTAAGTTAGTTAAACCAACAGACAACAAAGCCAAACCAGCCGATGGAACTACTAAGAAGAATGCACGAGCATTCCAGCTGACCACTCAAGAAGCCGAACTCATCCCAGATGTGATAGCTGGTACGTTCCTAGTTCACGACGTATTTGCAAAAGTATTATTTGACTCTGGTGCAAACCAAAGTTTTATTAATACTTCATTCTGCGAAGCTCTTAACTTACCCTTAACCACCCTTAGGCAGATTTTTACGGTCGAAACCGCAGAAGGGAATTCTGTTAACATAGATAAAGTTTTGCAAGAAGGAAAAATAGAACTATTAGGCCATAAGTTTTCTGCAAATCTGTTACCTATGAAATTAGCCGGATTCGATGTGGTATTAGGAATGGATTGGTTAGTAGCCAACCATGCTCGAATCCTATGTGATAAGAATTCCGTAGAAATTCGTACCCCCACAGGAGAGGTGATTTTGATTACAGGAGATAGACCTCGAAAGCCACTGAAATTCATCTCAGTAATGAAATTGGCTAGTTATTCGAGAAAACAAGAAATGGTGTATATGATTTCTGTAATCATTAACACTAAAAGTAAGGAACTTCAGGACATCCCTGTAGTCTCAGAGTACCCAGATGTTTTTCCAGAAGGATTACCTGGGTTACCACCCGATAGAGAGGTAGAGTTTAGAATTCATTTAATTCCGGGTACTACACCAATAGCTAAAGCACCTTATCGATTAGCACCCACCGAAATGCTAGAATTGAAAAAGCAATTAGACGAATTACTAAGCAAAGGATTTATACAACCTAGTTCATCCCCTTGGGGAGCACCAGTGTTGTTTGTGAAAAAGAAAGATGGATCGATGAGAATGTGTATCGATTATAGAGAATTAAATAAGGTTACAATTAAGAATCGATACCCATTACCTAGGATCGATGATCTTTTTGATCAACTTCAAGGCGCTAGGTATTTTTCTAAGATTGACTTGCGCTCCGGATATCATCAATTGAAAGTACAAGAAGAAGACATACCTAAAACTGCTTTCAGAACTAGGTATGCTCATTATGAGTTTACAGTCATGCCCTTTGGACTAACAAATGCCCCAACAGCATTTATGGACATGATGAACAGAATCTGTAAACCATACTTGGATAAATTTGTAATTGTCTTTATCGACGATATACTTATTTATTCAAAGAATCAGAAAGAACACTGTGACCATCTGCATGCACTCTTAACTTTGTTAAGAAAGGAAAAACTTTACGCCAAATTCTCAAAATGTGAATTCTGGCTGCAAGAAGTACAATTCTTAGGTCATGTGGTAAATCACGAAGGAATTCATGTAGATCCTGCTAAAATAGAAGCAATCACTAAATGGAAGGTCCCACAAACAGCTATGAAATTAGAAGTTTTCTAGGCTTAGCTGGATACTACAGACGATTTATTAAGGATTTCTCTAAGATAGCTGTACCTTTGACTAAGTTGACCTGTAAAACCGTTAAGTTTGAATGGGGATCTAGACAAGAAGAAGCTTTTAAGATTTTAAAACACCGATTGACGAATGCTCCAATTTTAGCTTTACCCGAGGGAACAGACGATTTTGAAGTATATTGTGATGCCTCAAAGTTAGGATTCAGATGTGTGTTAATGCAACGCAAGAAAGTAATTGCATATGCCTCTAGGCAATTGAAAAAGCACGAAGAGAATTATACGACTCATGACTTAGAATTAGGAGCCATAATTTTTGCCCTTAAAATTTGGAGACATTATCTGTATGGAAGTAAGTTTACTGTTTATACAGATCATAAAAGTTTAAGGTACATATTTGGGCAAAAAGAGTTAAATATGAGGCAAAGAAGGTGGATGGAAATCCTGAGCGATTACGACTGTGATATTCAATATCACGAAGGAAAGGCAAACGTAGTCGCAGATGCCTTAAGTCGTAAATATCATGAGAAGCAAAAACGAGTCCGTGCTCTAAGATTAAATCTACAAGTAGATTTAATGGAACAAGTGAAGGAAAGTCAGGAAACAGCAATCAAGGACGATGCTGAAGGAATGAAAGGTTACATAAAAGAATTGGAACAAGGAAATGATGGAATTTGGAAATTCCACAAGAAACGAATTTGGGTACCTAAGCATGGAGAATTAAGAAAGAAAATTTTAGAAGAAGCTCATAAATCTAGGTATACTATGCACCCAGGAAACAATAAGATGTACCAAGATTTAAGGAATAATTTCTGGTGGATAGGTATGAAAAAGGATATAGCCGAATACGTATCTAAGTGTCTAACCTGTTCACAAGTTAAGGCCGAACATCAGAAACCTTCAGGACTACTACAACAATTGGAAATGCCTGTATGGAAATGGGAACTCATAACAATGGATTTTGTTACTAAGTTACCCAAAACCAGAAAAGGTAATGATGCGATTTGGGTAATTGTGGATCGATTAACCAAATCAGCTCATTTCTTACCCATGAAAGAAACCTTTAGCATGGAAAGGTTAGCAAAGTTGTACGTAGACGAAGTCGTATCCTTACATGGAGTTCCACTCTCCATTGTATCAGATAGGGATAGTCGTTTCACTTCCCATTTCTGGACTAGTTTCCAGAAAGCAATGGGAACCCGACTGAATCTGAGTACTGCATATCATCCACAAACGGACGGACAAAGTGAAAGGACGATACAAACTTTGGAAGACATGCTCCGAGCATGTGTAATAGATTTTGGTGGAAATTGGGATAGCCACCTACCTTTAATTGAATTCTCCTATAACAATAGTTATCATTCAAGCATTGAAACTGCTCCATTCGAGGCACTGTATGGACGCAAGTGCAGAAATCCAGTATGTTGGGCAGAAATAGGAGAAAGTCAATTATCAGGTCCTGAGATTGTACAAGAAACTACTGACAAGATAACTCAGATCAAGGAAAGACTAAAAATGGCTCGAGATAGTCAGAAGAGCTATGCAGACAATCGTCGCAAGCCATTAGAATTTCAAATCGGAGATAAAGTTCTCTTGAAAGTTTCTCCCTGGAAAGGAGTAGTACGATTCGGTAAGAAAGGAAAGCTGAGTCTAAGATACGTAGGACCTTTTCCAGTAGTCCAACAAATAGGACCAGTTGCCTATCGTCTACAACTACCAGAAGAACTAGCTGGATTACATGATGTATTTCATGTATCCAACCTCAAGAAATGTTTATCAGACGAATCCCTGGTAGTACCTCTTCAAGATGTAGAGGTAAACGAAAAGCTGAAATTCGTAGAAAAACCACTACAGATCGAAGATAGAAAAGTCAAATTCCTCAAGCACAAACGACTAGTGCTGGTCAAGGTCAAATGGAATTCAAAGAGAGGACCAGAATACACTTGGGAACTAGAATCAGAAATGAAGCGCAAATATCCTCATTTATTCCAGTAAATCTCGAGGACGAGATTTTTCTTAAGGTGGGGAGGATGTAACAACTCTCACTAAAATTAATACTTAGGATGATAATTGTCGATTAAGGAAACCCTAATTAAGACACCCAAGTAATTCTGCATAAACCCTAAAATTTCCAGAACAATCGGAATCAGGATCAGGGCCCCTAAAACTCAGGGGGGTTAAACCCTAGTAACGATTATCAATAAATCTCGTTGTCAAATTTAAAAAAATTGAAAACTGTCAACTCAGCATAGCTAGTCCCGAACCTGGCTACCCTATAAATAGACTGCATCCCTTACGGACCGTAAGGGATATGGCTTACGGTCCGTAAGCGTGTCCAAAAATCAGTATAAATAGCCGACATTGGCACTTGCATTTTGTGATTGAAACGACGTAAAAATTCTCTATGTACGTCGAGTTACAGTAGAATCAGTCCAAAACACACACGATTCACGAAGTGCTGCCGCAATCAGGGTAATAACTCGATCGCTATTACGATTCAACGTCCGATCGATTATAACTATCCAACGATTGTTTGAGTGCTGCTCAAATTGAGCTTATACTTTGATTATTCGTCGTGATTTCGACTTGAATATTTGAGTGCTGTTCGAATTCGGACTATGCTCTGTTATTCATCGTGAATCCGTTGAATTATTCAGTATTGCACCGTATTAATCGTTGTGAGGGTTTAATCTCGTGAATTGTCGTAACTGCTGTATTAGTTACTAACCCGTTTGTGTGTGCATTGTGTTAAATTAGGTTAATCGAGGCTAATCAGTAGGCTTATACTCTGCTCGTTAAATCTGCAATGTGAGTCATTCTCTTTTTATCAACTATTTTACAAAACTCCAAATTATTTTCAAAGTTATAATTACAGGGATTAAGTCTTTGTAATCACCAAATTACAGCCGGTATGTGGGGTTTTGTATACATTACTTGATAATCTTCACCATTGGGGCAGCCATTGGGTGATATGACCATAATCACAGACACCATTGGACAGGTGGGCCAATGGGTTGAGTGGTAAAGTACCGTGGGTAGTTGGTTTGATATCAGAAACATTGTAATCGCTCTTAATACTGTAAATTATAACAAACGTAATGTTTTCAGTAAAATGAATGATTCACTCAGTATTTCCCTGCTGACAAAACCTTTTTCAAACATGTTTCAGGTGATCTGTTGTGAGCAAAGAAAAGTGTCGTGGAGCACTACAAGCTTAGAAAAGTGGCTCAATGTAAATAAATAAAGGAACATGTTTTGAGAAATAAAAGATTTCCCTGCGAAATCACCTTATTGTAAATTATGAGATTTATCCCTATATTATATAAAACGAGCAGTTTTAATATTAAAAAGATCCTGTTTAAGAAAGCTTCCGCTGTCATTTAAACAGATACTACGGGATTTCCTGCCTCGCGGCTCTGGACCGGGTTAAACCAGGGCCAAGGGTCGTGACAAATACCTATAAAAAAAACCAAACTACTTATACGTACTGAATATTGGAGAAATAATCACTATTAATAAAATTGAAATAATTAAAATATTTAGGATCTTTTCTTAAAACTCAAATTTCAAGAAATTCGAAATTTGTTACTTTATTTTATAAATTGCTTGAGTTTAAATAAACTTGTTTGAAATATCAAACTTTCCACCAGATTACTATCACTTAATCGATATAACTTAGGGGAGTAAATTTGTGAATTTATTGTTTTATTTTTTTTATGAGCTTAGTTTAAACGGGGCCTAGACAATATCAGGTTACAAAAAGAAAATAAAACGGAATAAGAAATTGAGTTTTTTTCCCAAACTAGTGTAGATTATATGGTTTTTTTATAATATTTTTTTTTTTTGCAAATTTTTTATAAAATTTGCAGAATTATTGTAGATTTTTTTAATATATTTTTGCAGATTTTTTTTGTGGATTTTCCGCAGATTTTTTTGTAGAACTTTTGCAGATTTTTTTTGAATATTTGCATAATTTTTTATTTTTTTACAAAAAAATAATTACTCATATTTTTGTCGATTCTAATTATGTGAGTAATCTAATTTAACTTTGGGTTGAAAAATAAAAAGAAATGTATAAATTAGGTAAAAAATTAAAGGGATATAGAAAAGTATCCAAATAGGTAAATATTTTTCAAAGTACCCAAATAGGTAAATACTTTTTGTATCTACACTAGTTTGGGAAAAAACTCAACATAAGCTTATAAGAGTTACGATCCGTGTAACTTAGGACGATTTTGTTTGAAATTTAGAGCCAATAGTGTTCGATTATGAATTTCTACTGAAAGAGGTTAGCTATATGGGACGATTAAACATGAGTTTTTTTTACAAGGTCATTATACTTTTATTATGATATTGGTTTTTATTACGTTATTTGACCTAATCTGAACCAGCTCGAAAATTTTAACACCGGGTTATTATAAATCCAAGTACCAAAAAATAAATAAATCATAGACTCCACCACTACATTTTTAGAATATTATTTATGAAATCTAATATCTAATTTCTTATTCATATTCTAGTTCATACTCATAAGTCATTATATAATTGGTAAAATATCAATTCGACCTCTAAAATCAAACTTCCATTTTTTAAATTTTTTTTTTGAAAATTAACTTTCATTAACACCAACCAAAACTGACAACTATCTCCAAGACAGAGAAAGAAGCCGAAAACCGAAAAAACAACGAACAACTATTCACGTTACATCAAACATACACCAACGAGTCCAATCCACAACCCCACCCTTAAACCTATATTTGTACCATAGAAACCCCAAGGACTTGATCTCCGCAACCAGTTCCACCACATTAGGATCTTTACTATTAAACACTTTGTCGTTCCTAGCTCTCCAAAGTCTCCAACAAGTAATTATAATAATGCCATGGAGAATCGTTTTCTTGACACCCGAAACACCACTATGCTCATGCAAATGCACCAAATCGTTAACATGAAAAACGAACGGTCTAGGAATCTTGCACCAAGTAGAAATCTCGTTCCAAACCCCCGTCGCCATAAAACAACCTGTAAGAACATGCTCGATAGATTCATCATACGCGTCGCACCAAACACAAAAAAGATTGCCAACGACAATATTTCTAGGAGCAAGGGCCAACTTGGTAGGAAGACGGTCCAAAAACGCACGCCACATAAAAATATTGCATTTGGTCGGCACCCACGAACTCCAACAGAACTCGAAAGGAGCATCACTAACCGGATCCCCACGTAACCAACTCTTGACAGCCGCCACCTCGAACCCACTGTAAGCCCCATTTGACCACTCCCATGTGTCCTCTCTACCATCCAACATCACCGCATGTAATAAATTCTCCAACGAAGACTTCTCCTGAATCTCTTCTGGAGAAAAAGGAATTCTGGACCACTCCCAACAAATAGTTCTGTTGCCCCCATTGAACTTCAGCCGAAGATGAATCAGGACCCTTTTAGACTTCTCGAGCGCAAACAGTAAAGGGAAAGCATTTTTAAGAGGCTCGGTCCCCAACCATGTGTCTAGCCAAAATCTAATGCGTCTACCATCCCCAGGCTTTCCACGAATAATAACATTTAAACCAACCCCCTCGACCTTGTGTTTATTCCAAAAACTGACACAATTTTTCCACACGCCCGGAATAGCGTTGTTGCACGGAGCGATACCCCAACTCCTAGAAGAACCATGAATGGAAGTGACCACTTTTCTCCATAGGGCATTAGGCTCGTTAAGAAACCTCCAAAGCCATTTGATTAACATTGCATTATTATTAACCTTAAGAGGCGCTATCCCCAACCCCCCGTCTACAACCCGTTTAGTAACAATCTCCCACGAAACCCAACTCATCTTCCGGACCTCCTCCGAACCACCCCAAAGAAAACGTCTCATCAAACCTTCAAGATCACCAATAACCTTCTTGGGAGCCTTAAAAAGTGAAAAATAATACGTTGGTAGGCTTCCTAACACCGACTTTATCAACGTTAAACGACCGGCAATAGAGAGTGTATTAGCTTTCCATTTCGAGAGGCGACGCTTAAACGTGGACACCACTGGTTCCCAATTCGTCACTCTATTCATATTCGCCCCAACCTTGATGCCCAAATACGAGAAAGGCATGGAACCCTACCTGCATCCTAACTCCTCGGCCATACCAGCAATCTCGGCGTCTTCGATACCCACACCATAAATGACCGATTTGTGTATGTTAATCTTCAAGCCAGAACATAAATAAAAGATACGAAGAATACGTCTCATGTTACTGAAGTTAAAAGACGACCACTCCCCCATAATCATAGCATCGTCCGCATAAAGAAGATGCGACATGGTTGGCCCATCGTTAGGAAGCTTGACACCATGAAACACACCAATATCACACGCCTGATTCATCATCCCCGAGAGAGCCTGCATCAAAATAATAAAAAGAAAAGGTGATAACGGATCACCCTGACGAATACCTTTTTGACATCCAAACTCGAAGGTAGGAGACCCATTTACTAGAACAGCAGCTCTAGAAGAGACTAAAATGCCACGAATCCAATCACACCAAGCCTCGGGGAAACCCATTTGATCCATAATAGATAACAACGTGTGATATAGGAAAAAATATCCTAGTCTTTAATGAAGACGCGTAAATTGAATTTGACAATAGGCGTGGAAAATGACCAGAGAAGCTGTTTCATGGAACAATGTCAAATTGAAAGACAGTATGAATAGGAAATCCGAGAGCTCTTCGTCATACCACCAGAATGACAACAGATTCGTTAATATATATATATACTAGTGGGATTCCTCCCGTGATTTGCTGCTGGCCTTTGGTCATTATCAGTCATTACAGGACCCGTACTGACACTCGGCATAACAATCGTTGTCAATCGACACGTGTTTTACATCGATTGAAAATGATAAAAACGAATACCTGTACCGTACAGACACTCGATATAGCTTACGATACCAAAAAATACTTTATCGCGAATATAACTTGTGTTCAATGAATTTATACCGTCACGTCGAGAAAACTAAAAACGAATACGGTACCATTACCCAATGTTGTTTGGTCGATATATGTTCGGTTTGTTATGATAAAAAAATCAACTATATATGGCTCGTTCGAATAGAACTTTTATCGAAATATACATAACAATAAGCACATGATGACGCTAACAATAAAAAAACTATACCGACGTTATACGGTACGATACTGGTGTTGTTCAGACAGTTAGTAATATTAAAAAAAATTAAAAATTAAAATTAAAGAAATATGTTTAAGGTTAACGTAAATATAATACTAATCTATTGAAATGATAAAAACATGGGATATATATATATTTATATATATATATTATAAAAATCAAATTTCTATAAATGATCACTTTTCAATTATACTTGTTGACGTTGCGCATTACGACAAAACGAAACAAATGATAATGTAAAACAAACGTCATTTGAAAATGAAACATGTTGTTTAGAAAGCCAAACCATTAGAATCGGATCAGTTAATCATCGTATCATTTTACGATACCAAATAGATACTTACTTTTGAATGCAACTTGGTTTTTAACAAAACTTATACCATAATGTCGAGGGGAAAAAATTAACGAACAAAAGGTATTAAAGAGATATCAAATTAATTGATAAAGGAAATAAAATTAAAAAAACAAAAATGAATTATTAAAAAAAACAAATGATAAAGAATTATGGTTTTAAAAAAGAAAATAAATATGTTAAAACTTAAATAAATGTAGTAATAAACTATTTTGTGTTGATCAAAAAATTTGTGATAAGAACCACAAGCAGTGGTTGTGTCCAAATCCTAGCAGTAGGTATCCAGCTGAGAAAAGTTTTTTTTTTTTTTTTTTTTTAAAGAGGTATCCATCCAGCTGAGAAAAGTTTTCGGCCTATGTGAAATTAGAAATTTGAGTTAGTGTAGCTATATTTTCTGTTTCAAGATACTTTGTTTAGGGTGGAGGGTATAGTCAATCACTCTAAAGTGTTTAAGTGAAATCCTACCCAATAATATTATGTCATATCAACTTCCTATTCCACTCCCCATTTTGCACTTAATTAGGGGGTATAGTCAATCACCCTAGGGTGTTTGAGTAGGTTAAAAAATAAAAAAAAATTGTGATTGGTTGAGAGGGGTTGGGACCCACCATTAAACCTCCCTCCCTCCTCCTTCTCTCCTCTTCCCGAATCGGTGAATATATACCGAAAAAGTGCAAAATTTCGGTGACTCAAACAGCAGGGGGTGGTCACCTATTCAGTGACTCTACTCACCGAACATCTTTACCGATGCTATACCCTCCACCCGGACCACCCTTAGATATAACTTTTTCATTAGCATACTCGATAGCCATTTGTTCTTTGGCTAACATTATATGGATTTGGAATTTGAGATTCTGTAGCGCTCGCATGATGCCTTCATCATGTACGGGTTTCGGTTCCACAAGTGGAGGATTTAAATATTGAGAAACTGGAAGATCTGCAAAAACATAACAGTTTTGTTCCTATGCATCCCTCCACAGATTGTACAATAATAGTCATATGAAGAGTTTCGATAAAAAAAATATTTTATTATTTATTATGTTATTTTCTTACTTTATGTTTGGAGAAGTTATTTCTTTTTGAAAAATTAAGGGATAGGCCAAAAAATGACAATTTTGTTCCGAGTGCGGTCCCCTACACTTCATATAGTTAGTTTTGTATGAATAGTTTTGATAAAGATCCTCATTTTCTTTGCGCAAGGCGGGTGATTTAGATTTAGATCTAGATTTATATGGAAAAGAAGATGATGGTGAAAAAGTGTGCACGTCTTCAACTGGTTGTGAAAATGATTTTTGGTGAAAAGATGTGGAGTCCGTGTTTTAAAAATAACAGTTTTGTTCGTATAATCCTTCACATTTTCTATACCAAGTATCATAAGACGTGTTCATTAAAATATTCTTTATGATAATGATCCTTCAAAAGAACATTATATGTGTGTGTTTTTTTAGTGGAAAAGCGTCGAATCACCCGAGGGGTAGAGGTGATGCACTACCTGCAACAAGAAACAAGAACGAATGTGTAAACTATTACAAAAACTGAAATAAAATTATTTTACTGGAAGTCGAGGCATAACCCATGGTACGATTTCAAGCTGAATCTACCGTTGGGCGCGAGGCACGGCCCGTGTCTGCTTCCCAGACGTGTTTTTTTCCTGAAAATGAACGTCTAGTGATTCTACACATGGGCTCAAGGCACAGCCCGTGTCTGGGTCCATAGCAGTTTCTTAAAAAAGCGGTTTTAGGTTAGTCGTTAGATTGCACTTTTCCCAACATCTTTTGCATCCCCGACAACGGCACCTAAAACTTAACGTGTGTCGGTGTGCTTATAAAAGACGGTTAATTTTAGGTTGTTTTATGCACTAGTTTAAGTTTCAATATTTCTAAAAATACGATATAATACGATCACACTGCAACGCACGTTGGGCAAGTGCACCCATTGTTGGCATAATATAGTGATGGTAAGATACCGAGATCGTCGAAGGATACAGGAGTTTTAGTACCGAGTCATCGTTAACTAGATCAGACCATGGCTCAAGATGAAAATAAAAAGGGTAGGAATCAATGATATGAAAGGGGTATTTAGGATCAACTTATCTCTTGATGCTTCATTAAGATCAGACCATGGGGTCGCAAGGGCTCGATTGTCAGAGGGACTGTGTGTGAAAATGTGTATTATTGTGCAGTATTCGGGTCAGAATCGTAACACACAAGATCCTTCCGCTTTGAATCAACAGGGAAATGCCACTCGAGGCCGGAATATGGTATTAATTAATTAGATAGTTCAAGGGATGTATATTAATGGTTTCTATTAGTCCATTGGTGAGTCGTCAATTCCCCTAAGTTAATTACTTTTAAATATATCAAGTCCTTTACACTTTGGTGTTATCTCTGCGCAAAGGCAAGAGCTTACCCAATCCGAAGTTACGTCCAAAACCTTTAACCTCCGCTAAGAGCGTCAACATGTTTTGACTCTACATAGACATAGAAAACATGAACAACTCAAGTTAATGGTATCGCAAGATTGTTGGTAGATTTTAAGGATTAGGCTGAAACTCTATGACCCAAGTTAATGGCGACACTATTATTTCACTCATTTTCAATAAACTACTTTAATTAATTAAAGTCATGAACACACACATACCTTTCTTACCCATGATCTTCCTTAGTTTGCTTGACATCAAGGGGATAAGTTTCCCCCAGACACTCTCAAGAATCTAGCCAAGGATGGCTATGGAAGAATATATGATCAAAGTTGTAAAGATTATATAAATCATAAAAAACTTGATTACACTAATAATTCTTGTTTTTTCCCAATGGTTACAATGATTAGAAAGTGTGTAGTTGAGAAGATGGGAGAGAATGAGCAAGTGAAAATAATGGAAAATGAGCTTCTATTTGTAGGCAGCTACAAGCAAGGCATGGGCCGTGCCTGTATCACATGTGTCGTGCCTGGTTAATTGACTGGCTATACCCGGTAACTGAGGCAAGGGTCGTGTCTCATACACATGGGCCGTGGGCAACTTTGTGGGCCCCACGAGATCTTTAGAAATCTTCGACATATATTTTTGTCGTTTTATGGTCGAGGCACGACCTGTGTCTCGCCTAGACATGGGGCATGCCTCAAGTATTTTGATCATGAAAACCATTTTTTGGATTCGTCTTGTTGAGATACTCGAGAATCATTTATTATAGTCCCCGTAACTCATTTTACTAGCCCGAGATATGCTTCTGTGAAGTTTTGGGCTTTTCCGGCTGCACCGTTGACATTTAGTTGGTCATGGGGGACCACCATTTTGTCTTGTCTTGATGATATCTCTACTTTTTCATGACTTGAGGATCATGCACGAGGCATGTTCTGTATGCATGACCCATGTCTTGAGCTGTAACTTGCCTTTTCTTCGTTTTTTTTTTTTTTTTTTTTGCTTCTTTTGTCATTTTGCATCAGGTTTTGTCCTGAAAATCAAATATAAACCAAAATAAGTATATTTGAATATTTCTTTAACGAAAAATATAAAAAATGGTTATAATTTGATATAAAAAGTAAAAACTTGTGTATTTTGGCTCATATCATTGAGTCAGTGAGAAAAGTGCTTCTAAAGTCCTTTACGAGTCAAACTCCCAGTTTTGCGAATGTTTGGGGAGTATTTTGATTAAAGTAAACTGTTTTGTGTGGAGGACGCTTTATTATCGGATTTTGGTAGAGCTAATTTGATGGATAGGGGAGTTCACTTGTAGTTGTCATAGTTTCCAAGGCGAGTAGGAAATGGTGGTGCACGTTTTCACGAGAGCCAAAGCTATTTGTAGATATGTATCCTATTGGTGCGGTTGGGATCTAACAAGCATGGATAGTGGAAGAGAGTACTTTGATTCCACTAACACGACACTTTGGTTTATTTAGAAAGGCATGAATGAGAAGGTGTTTAACAAGGTGAATAAGTTGGTGACGGAAACTCAAGCTGTTGTTTCAACCTTATTCGGCTAGATTCTAAGTTTCGGGACATTGACTGCTCCTTGTGGACGGACTTCTGATCCCTTGGCTTGTTTGGATCATTTTTATTCGTTTTGTTTCCCTCTTGTCAAGTGCTTTTGTGTTGTTGGCTATGTATAGTTTTCTGTTTTTGGTAGGACTTTCTCAATCCCCTTTGGTTTTTGGTTGGAATAAAATTTATGTTCGAAAAAATTAACCGAACATTGCAATGTTTTTAACATATTTTATTACTGAACTAGAATTTGTATTATTTAAGTAAATAGTTTGACAAATTCTTAATTTAATATTTAGTTTGCATATTAAACATAGTATTTCAGTTGTTTTTTAATTTAACAAACTAGATTTATTAAACATAGTATTTCAGTTGATTTTTTTATTTAACAAACTAGATTTATAAATGTTAAAACTTATTTGTGGTTTAAATTAATTGTATTTACATAATCAATGTATAAATATAAAATTATAATAATTAAATAACGATTACCTAATCACCAATCAAGCTCTTCCCATTACACCAATTTTAGGTATTTTTAGGTTAGAGAAAAGTGCGCCCACGTTATAACACTTTTTTCTCAACCAAGCCCCCAACAAAGCTTCATAAGAGTGGAGGGAGTGGTCTCGGGGAGTGCTTCGGGAAGGGGGTTTACCGATTGGGGATGTAGTGCCGGTGGATGTTCGGTTATCGGGGAAGAGGAGAGAGGTGGTGTAGGCGGTGAGTAGTCACCGAGTGGGGAAGAGGAGAGAGGTGGGAGAGAGGGGGTTAATGGTGGGTCCCAATCCCTTTCAACCAATCACATTTTTTTAAATTGTTTACAACTCTCCATGTGTTTGACCATTGCTAATGATTGAGTGCAAAATATGGAGTGGAATGAGGATTTGACAGGACATTATTTGTTAGAAAATAAGTTTACCACTCCCAAATGATAATCACTTCCTCCACCCTAACATATAGCCTAATATTCTATTTTCTTTTTTCAGGTTTTTTTTTTAATAGCTAAACTTGCACACCATAGGGATTGAACCTATGACTTATCCTATCCTAAACTCTATCTAAACTTACCAACACCAGTGAGCTATTCCCAAGTGGATAACTTTTTTCAGGTAACCGACGCTATACACGAAGTTATGCATTAATTGCTTTTTTCTAGTAACCCATGCTAGGGGGTCCATCATTTATGGGCCTTACGACCAACATGATAGAATAAATGATACAAGACTATGATTAGATTTTTAAAACTTCTAGATGTATTTCTGGACCACTAAGACCATGTGTGCCTCTTTTGGACTGTTTCCCGTCGCATTTTTGTAAAAAGCTTTAAGATTACTTACCCTTTACTTTTTATAAGCATTATTGTAAAAAGCTTTAAGATTAGTTACCCTTTACTTTTTATAAGTATTATAGTTCGAACTACCCCACATTAGTATATTCATTTTGAGCCAAAAGATGTGTAGTGGTTAATGTTCATTTCAATTCGTTTTTTAAAACTATTTTACCGATAAAAAAACAAAAAAAAAGTCATTAAAATTAAAAAAAAAACCACATAGAACATTTCGTTAAATTTTTTATAAAACTACATAACAAATAAAAATATAATATTTCAATCGTCACCATTAAGACCATATTATTCTTGATTTGTTCATGCAATTTCAAGGCTAGGCCATGCTGCGGTCATGGAGTGGTGGTGATAGGTTTGGACAACATTTCAAGATCAATAGTCATTAGTGCACTTTCACTTTTGCCCCCGAGCGCCCACACATTTTTATACATTAATAACTGATACAATGTGAATTAAAAAAAAGATGCTCATAATTCAAAAATCTGTAAGCACTGTATACAACATTAGATGTTTTAAATATATATGTTGACCATATATAAGACTAAAAGTTTTAATCCATCTCTGCTAACTTTTAACTCTGGATTGTGGAATTTTTTTGCACAAATAGGTGCTTTGAACATCAAAAGAGTGATTCTAGGTGGGCAAGGATTATGAAACTGTTAATGGGTATGTCGCTGATTGAATCAGCTGACTTTCAAACCAAAATCTTGCAAACCTGCAAGTTATCTGCATACGTTCTGATTGTCCTTGAAAGTCGCTGTTTGAATGAGCATTGTTCCAGAAAGTCACTGTTTGATTATAACACTTCCAGAATATCGTTGTTTGATTTAGCAATGTTCCAAAAAGTCGCTGTATTGTTCCACTTTGTTGTAGAAAGTTGCTGATATGATACAATACTTTATTAAAAGTCGTTGTTTGAATTAAACATGTTTGGAAAGTCGCTGATTGAATTAGAATGTTATATAAAAGTCGTTGAATGGAAACTTAACATAATAAAGTCGCTATGTTGTTCCACTTCTTTCTTTAAAAATCATTGAATTGAGCCCATGGCATTATAGTCTAATGGTATATTGGGGGTGGGATAAGGCTTATAATCATTGGATCATGGGTTCGATTCTCACAAAAGGGGTTTTCCCAGATTTATTGGGTTTCCTCCTGAATTGGTGTATAGGCATAATTATCTAGTGGAGATGGATATGATCGGTTGGTTCTGCTGATGGCACGATAATACTCCAATGATTCGTCAATGATCCAAATTTACCGTTAAAAAAAAATGAATTGAATGGTGATATTGTAAACTTACTGACTGTTTTGTTTTTTAGCCAATGACTCATCATTCATTCACGTGAATTTCTGAAAAAGGTGGTGGATGTGAATATTTACAATGCTGAAAACATGGTAGGCATTGATCCTACTTTTTTTTTTAACGGCCAACAAACTCAATTCCGAGCACTCTCGGGGTACCCACTGGACAAACGGAGTACTCCGAGAGTAACCCGAGTCCACCACCAATTCCGGGGAAAACCCGGTAACCTACCCGTCCGTAGGCACGACGGTGAAATTACCGGTAAAACCCGTTTGGCTCAAGGATCCAACCCAGGTTTCCCTGGGTCTCCTATCATTGCCCACCAATGCCTCACTCTGCACCTAGTGGGAGTCGAACTTGCATCTCTCAAGAGAAATGCAAGCCCTCCACCACTTGATCTAGAGATCATTGGCTGCATTGATCCTACTTCATGGAGCTTTTGTTTTATTATTCTCACGTATTTAAGAATTCATGTATCATATTCGAGCTTAAAAATTGTGCCCTTATGCCTTTAGTATCTGAGAATTCATGTACCCTATTCGAGAAAAAAAAATGTGCCCTTATGCCATCCGGATGCTTGTTTGCCAGCGTTGTTTCAGTATCCACGATGAACAATTGCCGCCCAAGAATTTACAATTATGTTGTATTATTTTTATGGGTAAGGATAGTGTAAAAAGGGCCTAAAGTGTGAGAAGTGTATTATAACACTATATATAATACTATATAACACCATATAAATACCGTATAACAATATGTAACACCATATAATACCATAAAACACTATGTAACACTATATATCGTTATATAACAAATATAACACTATACATCTATCATAGACATGCTATCAGACAACCTATAGTGTTATATTTGTTATATAATGATATATAGTGTTACAAAGTGTTATATGGCATTATATGGTGTTACATATTGTTATACGATGTTTATATGGTGTTATATAGTATTATATATAGTGTTATAATACACTTCTCACACTTCTCACACTTTGAGCACTTTTTACAGGATCCTCTACCTTATTTTTATTTTTTAAAATCAAATTAGTATTGGGCCCAATAATCCAAATGTCAAGTGAGATAAATTCTAAAGTGGGTGCCGGTACCGAATATACCCGGTTCGGTACCGAACGGGTAGCGAAAACGTCAAAAATCGGTACCGAAAATATACCTGATTCGATACCGGTCCTGATATCCAGTACCATTTGCTCATCCCTATCCCTAACGAAGCATATGACTATTTAGGTTTGCAAATGGGTGCTACTTTCTACACCCCCCTAATTACTTTTTACACCCCCCTCCTTTCACATACTTACAGGTGGGGCCCGCATGGGACCGGCAGTTTTTCTCTCACGAGAGGGGTATAATCTGGAGGGGGAGGGGGTGTGTTTAGAATGAGCCGTAGTATTTGGCGTCAATGCCTATTTGCTATTTGAATAATAAAACCAAAGCTCTATGATCAATGCTTGCTATTTATTCTACATTGTAAATGTAAATGTAAATGTAAACTAGTATTAAGCCCCACCGTGTTGCGGTGGAGGCGTAAAACTGTGTCAAATGGTACCAGTGCCACACTATCATCAGCAATCAGCGACATTGAAGTTGCGGCGTGTTAATGAGAAGAAATTAGACCGTAACGTAAAACATAGAAAATAATAACGAAGTCGACTTAGTACCCATGCGTTGCGACGAACTTGTCAAACGGGAAAAGAAATAGACAACGTAAAAACGTTGAATCAAACGTAAAGCAAAACGTAAAAACGTTGAACCACACACGCACGCTGTGCCTTGTTAACTCGCAAAATCTAGAACGAAGCGTAAAACAAAAATTTTGCGAAGTATGAAAAGTATAGGGAACCAAAGTTTAAGGTAAAAACTTTGTGAGGTTAAACTAAAGATAAAAACTTTTGAGTTAAAAGTGGAAAACCAAATAATTTTAAGTTAATATTGTAATATCAAAAAACCTTTTTGAAAACTCCCCTATGCATTGTGTACAACCATCAATGCATAAACATGTTGAAAATTTATAATATGTAAATATTCACATCCAACATCTTTTTTAGAAAATCACGTGAATGAGTGATACGCAATGTTTTTATAACCGGATTGGATATCAAACCGGTTTTTTTACTGGTCCACTGGTCAGACCGGTTGAATCGGTAGGATCAGATTTAAGAACCAGATAACGTATAAATATTGTAAATATAATGTTAAAAATAACAATCATTTTTTGCCGTTGATGTAAATAGAAACAAAAAAACAAAGATAAAAAAAATCTTAGTTAAATAAAGTAATGAAGTAATAAAATAAGTAATGCATACATATAATAGTTTAATTAAATAATGTAATTTATAAATTATAATAAATTAAAATCATCTAAGGTCACATGATCTTCTCTTAAACATTTAATGTCATGTGGCAATGTATTATAAGACATTGACTGAATTTAAACAGGTAGAGAAAACAAAGGTTTTCAAAAACTTTTTCCTCCTCTGTGACTCAATCCTGTATGATATTCTCTTATTCAAATTTGAGTTTCCTAAATTACTAATTTGTTTCATTTCAATGTTTTTTCTTTTAAACCTTAAATTCAATTACATGTTCCACTTTTACATGCTTAGATCCATCTAATCTCTCAATCAAATTTGAGTTTCCAAAATTACTAATCCTTTCCTTTCAATCTTTTTTCTTTTAAGCCTGAAATCCAATTACATGTATACCTAACAAGTTAATATATGACGTTCGTTATATATAAAAATAATAAAAACATAAATAAACTATGGGTTATTGGATTTTATCACCCCTAACTATTGGCTATTGGACACTGCCACCCCCAACTATCACATTAACGTCCGCCACCTCCAACTTAACACTTAGTGTGTTCTGTCACCACGTCGTTAATTGATCACTAACTTTTGATCCTGTTACTATACATTTGGGGTGTCCTAAGATCCCTATCACACCCCCAAAAGTATAGTAACGGGGTCTAAAGTTAGTGATCAATAAACGATGTGGTGACAGAACACACTAATTGTTTAGTTTGGGGTGACGGACGTCAAAGTGATAGTTGGGGGTGGTAGCGACCAATAACCAATAATTTGGGGTGATAAAATCCAATAACCCATAAACTATTCTGAGTCTTGACTTCTTAAGGTAGGGTAGATCTTCCACAAGATCATACCAATGTCGGAAATGTATGTCTTTATCATGCAGCTCCCTGAGGATGTTTTCGTCAAAAACTAACTCGACGGACGCATCTCTTATGTGAACATGTGATATTGCATGGCCTATGGATGTCGTCCTTCAAGATCATGGAATGTAATTGCAATTATAAGAAGTATTTTCTTTATAAAATCCGTGCGGGAAACTTAAACTAGTAGTTCAGCGATCGAAAAGTGTCGCTAATCCTTGCTTTAAAAAAGGTCTACCAATGACAATAGTCCGTTGGTTATAATGTTAAATTAAAGTTTAAGAATTTATAACCACAACATGAAGTAATCTCTTGATATATCATTTTTAAAGTACCAACATCTCCTTATTAGTGGTTATAATGTTGAATTAAAATTTAAGAATTTATAACTACAACATGAAGTAATATCTTGATATATCATTTTTAAAGTACCAACATCTCCTTATTAGTGGTTATAATGTTAAATTAAAGTTTAAGAATATATAACTACAACATGAAGTAATCTCTTGATATATCATTTTTAAAGTACCAACATATTAGTGGTTATAATGTTAAATTAAAGTTTAATATATTGAAAAGTATATAAACTATAAATAAGCAACATGTATGTGCATATGGTAGTTGTACCGTTGGTTTTGTGAGTCTTTAAAAAAATGGATTTTTCGTTTCTAACCCTAAAATTTCAATCTTTGGCAATTTAAGTTCAAAATTTCATTCTTTGGTAATTTAAACCCTTTGATTAGTTTGATTTTTCACTTATAATTAAAAAGTTTCTATCTTTTCCAATTTAACCCCTTTGATTTTTTTTTTTTTACTTTTAACCCAGATCTTTTCATCATTTGAAATTTAGCCCAAACACTTTTTAACTTTCAACTTTGGTCCCTTATACTTTTCATCTTTCGCAAGTTTTCTGTTTAACGTTTCTTTCTAAATTTTCTGAGTTAACACGCCGCAACGTGCATGTGGGGTTCAACGTTTTTTCATCTATTTTTTCCCGTTTGACAGGTTTGTCGCAGCGCGTCTATTTTCCCATGTTTGATAAGTCTGTCGCAACGAGTGGGTCAGAGATCAACTTAGTTATTCTTTTTTATGTTTTACACACAGGTTCGCGGTCATGTAAGAAACATTTGACTTTCATCTAATATGATATATAACCAACGAATCCTCGCCGCATTGCGACGGGTGATAATTCTAGTGAAGTTATAAAATAAATCCAATTGTTTAATTAAATAAAGCAATGAAGTAATCTATATCTATACTATATAATAAAAGAAACCTGTTTTGGGACACTTGTCATTCTCTGATTTAATTGATTAAAATTATTAATAATACTAATATTTAATCTAAATTAATACAAATTTTTATTATTAATAATATTTAATCAAATCTAAAATCTAATCTAATACAAATTTTTATTATCAATAATATTTATTCAAATCTAATAAGAATTCATACGAATTCTAAAATAATAATAATATTTATGATAATAATTCCTTTCATCTCATCCTGTGCGTATGCATGTGCATGTATATTGAGTTAGAAAAAAAAACTTAATTTCCTAGCCTAATTGCCACTTAATGATTATCGGTCCAACTCCTTTTGAGGACCAAATTGTCCCAACTCTCTTGTGTAGTTGTGTTCAACTGTTGGCGCATGCATGTTATTTGATCTGATTCCTCAAAACAAACTTCCGAACTTAAGGCCCTAATCCTCAAACCGCCTCAACTGCCAAATTAGTTTATAAATTACGTGAGAGGATGTTTTCTTCTTTATAACTATGCAAAACTCTTATCAAACCCTACATGCAAGTATACTAATCTGCGAGTATAAAAAATCTCTCTCTATCTCCCTCGCTGCGGAAACGGTCCCAAGATCACCACGCAATCGGTTAGTACAACTCACTCCGCAGTTTTTAAGTAAGTTTTTGTTGTTTCGGTTTCGGATCGGTTCGATCTCGACTTTAGTTTTAGGTGCATTCGTGACATGAACTTGACTTGGTATGAAACTGTGACTTTGACTTGGTACAGAAACTATGCTTATATGTACGAACACATACTACTTGGTATAGAAACTGTGATGTGTATGTTATGTGATGTGCTTATATATGATGCTACTATGATTATAAGGTTTTATGAATGGTACGAAAATAGTATTAAGGTAATTTAAAAAATAGAGTAAACTTCCGTTTTGCTCCCTGTGGTTTGGTCACTTTAACGGTTTTGCCCCAAACCTTTAAAAATAGCCATTTTCCTCCAATAGTTTGCTATGGTTTTTCCATTTTGCTCCCCGCCTCTAACTCAATCCAAATTGTCTGTTTTTCCATTTTGCTCCCTGTAGGGAGCAAAATGGAAAAACCATAGCAAACTGTTGGAGGAAAATAGCTATTTTTAAAGGTTTAACCGTTAAAGTGACCAAACCACAAGGAGCAAAACGGAAGTTTACTCTAAAAAATAATAAAAAATCCATTTTGACTTAGAAAGGTTTTTTTAATAATAGATAAACCTGTGTAATACACAGGGTTTTTAATGATATAACATTTTTTTATTATTTGCTATATAAAATTAAATTTATTAAGCCCGTACAATACACGAAGTTTTTTTAAGTATAACTTTTCTATTATTTAGTATATAAAATTATATTTCTTCCACCCGTGAATACACAGGGGTTTTTTTAAATATAACTTTTTTGTTGTTTGGTATATAAAAGTACTTTTATTCAACTCACACAATACACGAGGTTCTTAAAGATATAATTTTTTTATTATTTAATATATAAAATTATATTTAATCAATACATGTAATAAATGAGGTTTTTAAAAATATATTGTTTTTATTTAGTATATAAAATTATATTTATTAAACCCATGTAATACACGGGGTTCTAATCTAGTAGAATAAATAATACATACATACAATAGTAAAAACACATAACATAGATAAACTAATAACTAAAAATAAAAAGTTAAAAGTACACGTAAACTATTATTTTTGTTTTTATATTAACTAGAATTTCGACCCGTCGCGTGTTGCGGCGGCGTCGAAAGTTAAATTAACTCGTATTTATACTTTATATTTGATCCGGCTCTTTACTAAAAAAAATTATGTCACCGTCGAATGAAAACGTATTTATACTTTATATTTGACCGGCTCTTTACTGAAAAAAAGTTATTGAAAACGTGTTACCTGGCTGTCGATTGCATCTCTCAAGCACCGAAAACGGCATGAATTGGTCTCGAGTGCGAGTGATGTGTAGGTTTTTGCTGCTCTACCTTCAGCAATTACTTGTAATGATGATATAATTATCTGCATTTGATGATAATATTGTTTGTATCTTCTATCAACCTGTGCACATAAAAAATTGTTTCTTGAGTTCTTGGTTTTGTATTCTTGAAAACCAACAGAATAAAGATTGAATCCGCACACGTTACACGTTTTTTGACTTTGTTAGACACATTATGTTCGTGACGTTAACGTCATTAAACATAGAATTACCAACGAAACTTACATATAAATCCATTCGAGCACTTCCCATCCACCGATACTGCTCAGACTCGATATCTATGTCAGCTATCAGTCCTTTAGAAAAGAAAAAAACATAACATAGAATAAGCATTCTTAATTTAGTACTACATGCATAACCGTGAAGTAAGTTGTAAAACACGGAAAAGCAGTTACTAATGTTTAAAAAACTACAGTTAAAAAGATGAGCATGTAAAAGTTAACTACTTTAATTGTACCCCATGCAAGCATCAAGACACTGAAAAATCTAGACTGCCCTTGCCAGATTGTGGCTACATCCAGAGAGCGTTTATGCCCTGCGAAAAATGGATTATGCAACAGAATTTCAGTTAACAAACAAAAGCAGATTTCTAAAAGAAAATATCATATAAAACTACACCTTGAATGACAGCAAGCATAGCATAAGCAGCTGTACAGGGTTAACCCGCTGAATCGAGAAGAGATTTTATCATTCCATTTCCAGTACCTTGATTAACAAAGTATTCATGTCAATACAAACATATTTCATACAATCGTACAAATATTCACAAATCACAAATGTATGTTGGTTTCTTTTTTTAACAGCTTGACTCGGTTTGACCGAGTCAAACTGAGTTGAATCAAACCTTGACTCGAACACCAAACTCGAGCCGAACCGATCTTGTACCAAAACTGAATCGAACAATCCGAATCCAAAATAAACCCAAAAAAAAGTCAAATTTAAGTCCAACAAAATGGATCTAACAACGCCAACTGAAAACAACATACCAGAGTCGCGTGCTGATCCGTAGTCTGCCGCTCACCGGAAAACGGCGCCCCACCGTCACCGGCGTTAACTCCGGTTGATGCGGTTGCCGCCATTGTTTGCCGTGACACCCCATCCTTCTACGTCACCCAAACCAAAACTGAACCTGTTCAAACCCGAACCGTACCCGATTTTAACCAGATCAGAAACCGGTGTGATTGATTGTTTGTGTGATGGTTGTGATTGATGAGATGATTGTTAATTAAAAAGTAGAGATCTGAGGGGAGAAAACGGATCTGAAAAGTGACGGGAGAGGACAGTGGCGGAAGGGAGGAGAGTGAGGGGAGATGGCGACGGAGTGACGATGCGATTAGGTCTGGCAATAGATCGGAGAGCTAATAGTTTGGAAGATGATCGTCTCCACATGATTATGATTTCAGGTTCTTCTTCTTCTTCACCGAAACGAAACCCTAGGTTTTGATCTGAATCGGCTATGGAGGAACAATTCTTTTCATATGCCTGCCGTGTTTTGTCTGTTTGTCAAAGGGTAGAATGGTCATTTGTCGGTGCCACCGACCTTTCATTTTAAGAGTATATAAATTACACACTTTCGTTTAAGAATTAAGTAAAATTTATAAAATATTTAATTTGTTGTGCGCGTATATCTAAAGGTGAAGCCAATGTAATTACTTTTTGGTTGTCAACCTAACAATCTTTCATTTCTACCTTGAAAATGAAATTGAAGATAGAAAAAACATAAAATATTGTATCTTTATAGGCTGAGTCAGATTACTTTAAATCTCATCTTAACACAAGACATATCTTCTCTTTCATATAACTTTATGTCCTCTCGTGGCTCCATTGTTGGCCAGGAAAAACTACATCTTGTTATTTTCGTCCGCTCGCAGGTCTGAAAATCGCCATCGACATCTAGTTGGACATCACTCCACCGGCCCGACCCGACCGTTTTTTCTCACCAAACTTCCGGTCCAGCCGCCGGCCACCGGTCCGACCTTCTGGCTACCTACTAAAACGGTCCAACACCATGAACCGGACCGCCTTAGGCTCCGGTCACCGGTTCGACCGGTTCGTCCGGCCGATCCTTTCCGGGTTTGAAAACATCGGTGATAGGTCATTGGCTAAAAACAAAACAAAAAAAATTCAGCGATTTTTAAAGAAAGAAGCGGACCTATATAGCGAATTTATAATGTTCAGTTTCCATTCAGTGACTTTTGTATAAGATAGTGGTTTAAAACAGCCACTTTCCAAACATCTAAATCTGTAACAGTGTCTTCTAAAGAAAGTAATTGTATTAAACAACAACTTTGTAAAGTTGGGATTCAGATCAACGACTTTCAGTAAAGTCAAGTCGCTTAATTAAACAACAACTTTCCGGAACAATGCTCATTAAAAACAAGAGTTAAATGCTTGGTTGGTCCCTGTGGTTTGCAAAAATTTCAGACTTGGTCCTAGTGGTTTACTAATTACACGCGTGGTCCCAAAACTTGTCAAAAATGAACTCGTTTGGTCCCCAGCCCTAACATCCGTTAAATATCTCTGTTAACTATCTGTGAAATGACTAAATTGTCCCTGAATAATTAAAAAAAAAACAAAAGAAGATGGGCCCATCTTCTCCCCATCTCTCTGTCTCTCTCTCTCTAACCCACCACCGCCACCACCTCCGCCTCCACCTTCAATCCACCATCACTACCACCTCCTCCACCTCCACTGTCAATAGGCGTGCAATTGAAGAACAATATCTGTGTATTTAAGCGAATCCTACTCAAAGAACAATTGAAGAAAATAAAATATTGCTGTATCTTTTCAATATCCCTCAATTCACCAGAATCTAATTCAGAAATCATAAGGTTGATGATCACATTTGCAAATAACTTTCAATTGCAGTAAAAGAGCATGAAAATCATCAATCACCTAAATTCATTATTATATAGATTTCCACTAATTACAATCAAAATCACCAATCACCTAAAGATCAAAGTGTAACAAGATGGAACGGTCCCCTTAAGGGCAATTTATAGATGGAACGGTCTTCCGGATCCAACCGATCAGTGCAGTTGAAGCCTTGTTACGAACGGTCCCCTGCTACTCATTTTCTTCAACCTCTTTCTCTCTAAAATATAATTACAAAACAAAACTATCAATTAAAAATTTGAAGAAACCTCAGCCATGCTTTCATACACCATCAAAAAATTCCCCAAATTCTTCAACTTTTCCTCGGCAAAACCAAGTTCACACACAAAACTCACAAAACCATCACAAGATCCAACCGAATCATCAACCAAACCACTCTAATCCACTGAATCACAACTCGATCCAACAAAAAACAGCTCAAAAAGTGTCACACCCTCAAAATACCACCTAGGGAGTGTCCCTGATAGGCGTGTGACGTACCAATAACGAGCCACCAATTACATTGAACCCATACAAGTTATAAATAAAATCCCCATTATTAATAAAAATATACTCAACCAGTTAAAATGAAAATCAATAAGTTCAGCGGAAGCAAATAGTAAACCAAGTTAAATTGTTTCATAACCAAAGTATGGTCTCATGAAATCAATCACATAATCCTTCCAGTCGACCCATGACCACTCTAGCTACTCCAGACAGCAAGTTCCCCAAATCCAAGGTACCTAACGACCTGCGAGCATGTAACAAGTGTATCAGACAAAGCTGGCGAGTTCACAGTTTTAGAAAACGTTTGTTACCGGTTGTATGTAAAACAGTTCACTGACAATGCAAGTAATATTGTTAATATCTCAATTCCGAACAAGACGGCTCCTGAATTACATGACTGCCCTTCCCACGTACTCCTATCTAGTACTGGGCCACGACTGGGTCATTAGTTCACATCCGTCCTATCTAGGAGCGGTGTGAGGGTGCCAAACCTAAGTAGCGCTACCAACTAATACCCGTTACCCTCCAGGTAACATAATAAGGGACTTACAAAAATGATAGGTGAGAATATTAACCAATATACCCGTTTTTACCCAAAAGACTTATCCCTCCACGGGATACCCACTGACTGTCCCCAACCACGGGGACGCATGCTCGAGTGTAGTGAACTCACCTTGGTTTGCTCGGTATGTTTATCTACGTATTCAAGTTGATCAATCAAATCCTAGCATGGTTATCAGAGACAGTCAGTTTCATATATTTACAATCCACATATCTAGACACACGTATTGCTCAAGCAGTAAACAACTAATCATATAACGTCACGTATGTCATACAAGCATCCTGGTCATAGTACATTTAAGTTACAAGTTCACACAATACACCATTCGCATTCGGATCACAAGTGGTTTCGCAAAACAAGCTTTACCGACTTAACCACACTCGACAACACGATGCACTATTTTTATTAAGGTGCGGCCCACTTAGTTTCAAGCCCAACTAAATGTGGTAACCCGCTATACGGCCCAGGTTTAATACATGGCTCGAACGTGAGTTGCGACCCAACATACATGTCACTATTCAGGAATTTTGTGCCACTAACCCATCCATTTGATCCCTGTTTTCCCCGAAATCCCGACCACCACTCATGTTACCCGGCCCAAACACAACAGGCCTCAACCTAAGATGAACCCCATCACCTCCCACGGCCCACTAGTTTACATGAAATCTGATCCAGCAAAGCCCAATACCCATATTACTATCTAACCCATTCTCTAACTGTTTCATCTTAGCATCCAGAATCATAATATTCTTTATCAATTTACTTCCCTAAATACTACCACATCATCAAGTTTATGGATATCATTCATCAAATATTATCATCAATATCAATCGGTTCACAATTAACATCACCACTCAACGTGGAAATTATCATCATTTAATATTAACCTCAATTTCCTACGGTTTATCATCGTCGATTATCAGTAGCACCCATCATTTAGAAAAAATCCAAGCAATTAAATTCCCTAATTCTCATGAGTTATAGTTACCAACCGATTCAATTATCAAAAGTTAATACCATGATCAACAACCACATCGGATCCCACTATCTACTCATGTCAGGCGATGCTTTTATATGCTCACAAACAATCAATATTTAATCACACACAATCATTGCTCCATCGATTAATGAGAACACTTTAGTAGACTTATATCTCATTTAATTACTCATGTGAAACTTTAACAAATTGTACACATAAAATCAATCACATGTTCCCTGACAAATTCACATGTACATAAGTACACAATGGCCGACAACATATGATGATTCCTATCCACTTGGATGCCATTCTAGACATCTCACATGCATTATATGTAATCAATTCAAGCAAATATATAACCTACAACATATACTACTTTTCTATCTACATCATCATAACAATCTGTATATAATCAATCAACAATTAACATCATATAGCAACAAAGACTGAGAACAATTGCACTAACCGGAGGTTCTATCGAATGGACAAATGCTTCGAGAAAGGGGGGGGGGGCTGCTGCCGTGCACACTTGGGAGGGGTAGGGTTATACTTTGAGTCTTATGTTAAGAAAAGCATGATACGTACCTTTAAATGATGAGGGATTAGTTTGGGTCGGTTATCCTATGGACCGAAATGGGCTTAAGCCCATCCACTTGGGCCGCCGAACACAAATGGCAAAACTGCCAACGAAATGGGCAAGGGTGACAGGTTTGGGCCTCTAGTGCTGGTGGGTTTTCTTTGGGTTTCAACGATTTGGACCAAAGACAAGTCCCCAATAATATACCTAATAAACATACCTAAGTATGCAACAAACACACAAACTCGTAGTATTCTATTTGAAATTAGTCACGATACATGATCACATGATGTACATACAAGACACATTGAAAATGCAAGAACATCTAGAATACGAGTTGTCACATCATTCCCAACTTGAAAGAAATTTCGTCCCGAAATTTAGCACGTAGTTACTGAGGAAGCTAGGTAGGTTGCGTAGTTTTCCTGGGGTGTCACATCATCCCCCCGTTGGTTTGGAATTTCGTCCCGAAATTCCGCAGTAGCTTCAGCCTCAGTAGTGGTTTCATTGTTCTCCAATAACTGGGGATATTTGTGTTTCATTTGGTCTTCTCGTTCCTAAGTGAACTCTGGGCCACGACGGGAGTTCCAACGAACTCGAACAAGAGGTATTCTGGTGTGTTTGAGAATCTTGACCTCCCGGTCCAAGATTTCCACTGGTTCTTCGATAATCGCAACTGATCATCGATGGTGAGCTCCTTTAAAGGAACTGTGGGGGTTTCATTTGACAGACATTTCTTCCGATTCGACACATGAAATACGTTGTGAACTCCACTGACTTCTTCGGGTAGATTCAACCTGTAGGCCACCTTGCCAATTCTCTCAGTGATTTCGAAAGGTCCAACATATCGCGGTTTGAGTTTCGTCCCGTATACCAAAACGAAGTACACTATCCCAAGGTGAGACTTTAGGTAGTGCTCGATCCCAAATCTTGGAACTCGAGTGGTTTCTTGCGCTTAACAGCGTAGCTTTTCTGACGGCCACGAGCTGCCGCCATTCAGTGTCTTACCTGAGCAATCTTCTCGGTTGTAACTACTACAAGCTCTGGGCTAGTGATTTGGTCGTCGCCAACCTCTACCCAATAGAGGGGTGATCGGCATTTGCGTCAGCACAATGCCTCAAGCGGAGCAGCTTGGATGCTGGTGTGGTAGCTGCTGTTATACGAAAACTCCACTAAAGGGAGGTGTCTTCCCCAACCATTGCCAATGTCGGTTTCACATGCTCGAAGCGTGACTTCAAGGGTTTAGATGGTGCGTTCAGTCTGTCCATCTGTCCGTGGATGATATCCTGTGCTCATGTCTAAATGTGCCAAAGGATTTGTGTACCTCTTGCCACAAATCGGATGCAAATCGTTGGTTGCGATTAGGGGTAATGAAGGTTGGCCCCCCGTGCCTAGCGACCGCTTCCTTAAGATAGATGACTGCAAGTGTAGAAACTTATCTGTTTCTTTGATGGCTAGATAGTATGCTGACTGCGCAAGACAATCATTGAGTATCCAGGTGATGTTGTCTCCGTTTCGAGTTGTAAGTAGACTATCGACCAAATCCATGGCAGTCTGTTTTTATTTTTGTGCGAGTGTTGCTGGTTGCTGATGCTACACCTTGACTTTCCACAAGTCGATCCATCTTTCTCATACCTAACTAGATGAGACTTCGTGTCCATTTACCAGTACAAGGTTTATAAATTCCTAATGCGCTCCATCAAAACCCAGTCGGCTAGAATGTCGAACTGGTGTGCTTGCTCAACGCGAGTTTCCTTCAATTGTCGTGTAATGAGTCCCACATTCGCTTCATCAAGTAGCGAGTATCGTTCAACTTGTCAAAGGTGGCTTCTCCATGCCTCGCATGAGTTCCACTTGAAAATCCTCTTCCTTCAGTTCTCCAGTTGAGCGGAGCAAGTCTGATCCAGCAAGTTAGAGTCGATAGCGAGCTACAGAGCTCGTGTATGTTCCATCCAGCGAAGCCATTGCATGCTTTAGCTCCTTCGAACATTGGTACATGGGAGGCCCTTGCGATCGGTCTAAATAACACATCTGGTACCGTCCAAGCTTGCCTCCATCCCAAAATCCCGAAACCATGGTTTCACCTTCAGTTGTGTGTCGTGCAGTTACTCCTTGTAGCTCCATCACGTAAGTCATCACCCTTTCACGTTGCATCAATGTGTAACTAGGACGCTGATTCGGACCATAAGAATATACCACTAAATCACTAGTGTGCTCGGGTAAATCGATGCTCAGGGCATTGCAGTGTCGGGATTCGAAAGCTGAAATGACGTCCTCCTGTACTGTCTCTCACGAACACAACACCCTGCTGTGCTAGAGATATTTAAGCGGTGTGACCTTCACAAATCCTATGATTTATCCGTGATAGCATCAAGTAAGACTAAGGAGTTGCTGTATCCATAAAGGACTTTTTGGTGTCGATTAGTTCTAACCAAGACGGATCTCAGTGAGATCCACGTGCATTTCCACTTTGCTGATTATATAACCAAAAGGTACTTCTCTAATCTAGAGTAGAGTGGCTCCTCCCTCAGAAGCCCTAAAATAAGACACCAATGCCACCCATGGCGTTCCTTTCTCCGGGTCAGGATTCAGAATGTTGTCAACAAATGCGGTCGATTCATGTGATTCCCTGAAGCTGCTGGTGTGTTGGTTAACTCAATGGTCATGGTGTATAACGTTGAAATGGCTGCATTACATTCGACATGTTGTTCTTAAGAGCATTCACCCCTTGGACTTCCTCCTGGCAATTATTCGTTTGCTAGCGAATCTTCGAATGGAAGCTTGTTTCTTGCAGCTAGTCGACGGGTTGTCTATACGTGGTCGATGCGAACGGTTCCCGATTGCCACCTTGTTGAGTTCCCAATAATCAGTACTCATACGGAGAGGCTTCTCTTCACGGGTATCGCGAGGGCTCCTTATAGCGAAAACTAGATCCGTTGAAACTCAAGTCCAATAATTCCTGAAGTCGATTAGGCAGTTCCTGCAACCTTCCTGGTGTAGGATAATAAGATGTACTAGCGACAAGGCTACGTCTGGCATAGTACGGATCTGATATCCCACCTGGCGATGTGTAGATAAACCTGACAGTTCTTCTGGTAACACTTAGGGAGAAATCACGAATAATTGGTGGGTCCTCGATCATCCTTTCCTTAGTCTTGACACCAGTATCGAACGTTAACATTGCGGGGTAATCCTTCCGTAGCCACTCCTGGCTTTTCTTGCTGAAATGACGCTAACCGTTGTGCCACTCTGGCGCGTTAGAACAGATAACCATCCTCCACGGAGGAGAGGGATATGCAGAATCGTCTCCTCACAAGGTCCATCTATCAAGATTAACAGAAGAAAGGTCGATGCCGAACACTTGTCCCACAAGGTCATGTTTGCATCCCAACGATCATATGAGGTCTCCAATGTCTAGCCACCGGCCGATTTCACAGCAGGTTCAAACCCTTAAGGGCATCAGGGTAAACGGAACAAAGACGAAACATATTGCTACTCATACTAGCTACCATGTCGTTAAGGTCCTGACGTCGCCCACGCCAATTCTAAGTGCCCCTTCCAAGAGCATCATTTCTGGTGTTGCTGTTTCCATTACTAGGATTCCAAGTACTGTCGTTGTTCCCTTGATCGTTGTCCTCTTGAACTAACCACAACCAATCCATGTTGTAGGCACCTTTATATCCTTACTGTAGGCTAGGGTTGCGAGCACCCTGTTGTCGTTGTGACTGCTGTCCCCAATGTCGTTGCTCGAAACAAAGCCCTATGATTCTTCACCATCATATTCCATATTTTCACATTCTGAGCCGTGTCCTAAAGCGCTACACACTGTACTGGCAGTTACGCATACCACACTAAGGTCGATTATCACCACTTATGCCTCGATTGATTCGTAAGAGTTGGCTCCCATGGGTCGCTGACAAGGATTAAGGACTCGATTGAAGCCAATTCGCTGGTGCTCACTGTTGGTAACTAGGGTCGTTCAATTGCTAAAGTCCATCGTTCTTGCAAGTTGGCTGAGTAATACGCGATATGTTACGAGGGTGTTGTAGAAGTGATCGCACTTCGGGATCTAAGGCGTCAATACGTGGGTTTCAGCAAACGAGGAGGAGTAAGAAAGGTATCGATCAATCATTCGACGCTGGGACATCCAACTCAGGGACGTTCGTAAAAGAACCTAACATTCTACACAGTTCGCTAGGTGTTCTGATGGGTGTTCAGGTAACACTCGACAGCATCGAGTTTCGAAAGAATCCAATGATAAATGAGAAATTCACGTTTGAGTTTGAGTAGGGGACAATTGCTGCTACGGCCCCTATAGGTTTGTTTGTTTCACATTGATCAATTAGCGAGACAGAACCCCTTTTTCACTTGTTAGGCATCACTGGGACTCGCATGCACCCCACATTATTATTATGTGTGCACCCACAATAATATTGTGATTTGCATGTTCACCTCATGTTGGTGCATATTTGTGACAACAGCTTAGATTTGGTCTTTGGATATCTTGTAATTAGTTTAACGATAAACAGTTAGCGGGTTTAGCTTTGTAATAGTGAGATAATAGTGTTTGGGCTAAACTAAACCCAATTGGATGTAGGGAAACGAATTGGGCCTAGCCCATGAGGTTTACCCTAGCCCAAATAGTAAACCTTGTGTTATATAAACAAGGTTAGGCTTTAGGGTTTAGGTTAATCAGTTAATCAGCCAAAACAGTTATTAGAGAGCAAATTCGTGAGAACATTAGGGTTTGGACGAATTTGGAGTAGTTAGGGTTTTGGATTGATTGTAATTCCTTGTGATTGATAATCAATAGAAAACCCGGTTTGATTGGAATTGCTGTTTCTGTTTCCTACACGTTTTCTGCTACAATCTGATCTAGAGGATTCCGCACTCTAGGTTAGATAGACGATTCTCTGAAAGATCCATACATCAAGGGGACCTACAATTGGTATAAGAGCTTTAGGCTCTTGATTGCTCGGTTCAGAATTGTGATTTGCAGAAAAAATTTCGAAATTGGTGAAACCTGACAATTAGGGTTTTAAAATTTTCGAAATTTTGGTGTGGTTTGATTCTGATTTTTGATTTTTGTTGGCTGTCTTGATATTCTGGTCTGTTTGATTGCTGTTTTGCAGGTTTTAGGGTTTGCAGGACTGTTTTTGGTTGATTGTTTGAAGGATTTTGGCTGGAAACACTTGAAGATTCGAAGATTGTTCTTCGTGTTCTTCGCGTTCTTCATTCTGTTTCTTGTTGATTTTCGAAAATCACTGATAATCTGCTTGTTTCGATTTTGCAGGAACTGTTACAGAATCTTGGAAAATCTCCGAAAATTGAAAAAGATTGAATTTCCATAAGCTGCCTGGCGAAATTAGTAAATTCGCTGGACCTGCGAATTTAACTGATCCAGCATATTTATCAGCGAATTTGGGACATAATTTCACGGTGATCGGCGAATTTAAAATCCAAAGGCGACTTTGGTAATCGTGTTAGTTTCCACAGCGAAATTATCACGGTTTCAGCGATTCTACCAGTCGTTATAATAGTGAACTGGTTAACCGGCGAAACTAATCTGAGCGAAATTGGCAGCGAATTTGACCAGCAAATTTAACAGTTCAGCGAATTAACCAGCAAATTTAAACTGATCAGCGAATTTAACCACTGGCCAGCGAAATTAAGCCATAACCAGCGAATTTAGTAGCAAATTTAAGTGGTGGAATTTCAGTTGGCAAGCGTCGGAAATTTTTCGGTGTTTTGCAAATAGAAATTGATCCGTAACTCGTTTGACAGAACCGTTTGCGCCGTTAGATTCGTGTGATTTTTAGGACAAAAAAAAAAAAAAACTCTGGAAAATCCCGAATTCGGTTTTTGACATTATATATCATTGGATTCGTCTTTTCGAGACGATTCTAAAGGTATAATTTGGTAAAAACAATTTTCGAAAAAAATTTTGTACGGTTTTATCAGTACGGTTACGGTAAAACGTGTTTAAAGATGATTAAAGTGGACAATGTCGAGAAGTGGCCAAAGCTTACAAATGTTAACGAATATGCTGTCTGGAAGGAGGAGTTTGAATTGGTTGTGAAGAGCGAAGATACCAGAATGTGGTATTGTATTATAGATGGATACATGGCTCCTACACGTCGTGTTGAAGGAAGGACAAAAGTGATTTCTTATGACAAGATGGATGAATCTGAGAAACTGATGGTTGATGCTGAGAAGAAAGCTTTAGCAGTGATAAAGATGACCCTGCCTGAGGGAATTAAACATACCATCAAGCAATATGGGAATTCTTATGATCTGTGGGAAGCCTTACGAAAACGCTATCAGAATTCATCAAGACAGAGTGTAGGAGATCGTGCATTTGATGAAGAAGCAAAAGAAGAGAAGAAGAAAGCTCTTGAACAGAAGGTTGAGAAGAAGGCTGCAGAGGTTTCAAAGTGCATAAATGGTGTAAATGAACTTACAACAGAGGTGAAGGTAACACCAGAACCTGTAAGTCATATGTGTAATAATTGCACTGAACTACAGGGCGAAGTTGACAGACTATCGGAACAAAACAACATTCTGTTAGCTGATTTGGAAAACCGAAAAGAGTTAAATGTTCTTTTGATTAAAAGAGAGTCAAACTGTTTAGAAAAACTCAAATCAAATGAACAGGAAATTAGCAGTTTAACAAGCAAAGTCAATGAACTGTTACAGGTCATTGATTTGGCTCGCGAAACTGTGAAAGAAAAGACTAACGAGCTTTCAGAAAAGTGCACAGAATTGGCTGATGCACAAGCCAAAATTGTAGAACTTCAGGGGAAGTTACATAATTTTGGAAATTCTTCGTTAGTCAGAACTCAAATTCAAAAAGGTTTAAAAAGAAGTAATGATAAAACAGGGGTGGGGTTTACTAAAGCTTCATCTTCTGACTACTCATTTTTACCAACTGAAGATGAGCTAACTGATTTTGTAACCACTGCACATGTAGTGGATCCGATAGCTGTGGACTTGCCAAGTAGTCCAGTTTCTTTGAAAGAATCTGTTGGGTCTAACAGTACACCTCATAAAGTGGATGAGGATACTGAAGACAAAAAGACCAACACATTTAAAAAGGGATCAAACAAAGAGAAAATATCCTGTTTTAAATGTCACAACAAAGGGCACGTGGCGAGTTGTTGTCCTTTGAAGAAAGGTAAGCAAAAAGTTGACGAAGTTATTGACGGGAATCAGGTTGGGTCAAGCAATAATGTGAAATCAAGTTGTCAGACAAAGAAATCTGAATCCAGTTCAAAGACTTCCAATAAGAAGTTTTCGAAAAAGAGATCGTGCTTCAAATGTCACACCAAAGGACATGTAGCTAGCTGCTGTCCTAACAAAAAGAATGAAGCACAAGTGAATGAGAGGAAGAGAGAGAAGTCACCAGAGAAAAGTGGTGATAAGCAGGAGAGAGAGTCCAACTCTCCAAAGAAATCTGCTCCCAAGCAACCACAGAATGTTGCTGTTGGTGTAGATAAGGCTGGAACAGGAACTCCACAAGTTCCAAGTTTTCAAAGAAATCAACCTAGATTTCAGCCTAGATCTCCACCAGGCAGATATCAGAGACCTAGAAGCAGTTCACCTAGAATGAACAATTATAATTCTAATAATTTCAGAAGTCAAAGTCAATATCAAAATCGATACCAGAATAATGGTGGTCGAAATTTTTATAACAATGGCTTTCGAAATTACCACAATAATGCTTCTTGGAATCAAAATCAAAATTTCCAAAGGTCAAATTGTCCAAATGTATATAGGAACCCTCAGGACCAAAGACCTAGTGGAAATCAAAATCAAATTCCAACAGGTCTAAGATCCAAGACTCCAGTTAGGAGTAATGGATACTGGATGGATGTTCCAGTTGTTGGTGAATTTGGACGACCCAAGACCATTAAGGCTTGGGTCCCCCAATCTAACTAATTTTTAAGTTAGTGTGTGCAGGAGCTGCTAAGGAGGATTATCAACTTATGTTAATAGTGGCTGCTTCAGGCACAGGAAGGGGGGTGTGAGATTGTTGATATGTATATATATTAAATGATTTAATTTGAAGTTCAAAGTGCTGAGTCGACACAGAGGATAACCTGGCAGATCTTTATACTAAAGCATTTGACAGGGCTCGCTTTGAACATTTAGTCGAACTCAACGGGATGAGGAATCCTGAATAACTGGTTTTTCATAAGAATTTTTGTAAATAGTTTACTGTTTTTCTTAAAAATCAAAAATAAAAAAAAAATTGAAAAATCAAAAACATAAAAAAAATTGAAAAATAAAAAAAATGAGTTATCACTGTGTGAAAAGGAGAAATGATAGTACATCAGCAAGTTAGACTGTCACACTGAACTTGAACTATAAATTGCTTAAGTGTGATAACAGCTTCATTATATGATGTACCAGTAGGCAAAAGCATGAAATAATCAACTTACCAATGTGATATAAACTTAAATGAACTGAATATGAGTGGGGAACATATCAGTGGTGTATGGTTTAATGACCTTAATTCTTGCGTTGATAGATTGCCAAAATCTGAAGTTTTGGTTCTTTATACTGTTGTTTCAACTAGGGATATCTTGACTGTCTGTCTGTTAGAACTAAAATTGTACATGACCCCAGGAAAGATAGTCACTTGGAATTAGCTCATTTCTATTTGAATGTCTGTATATTTCCCGATACACACAATTTTGATCTGATTCTGAAATCTTCTCTGAAAAAAGTCGTGTACCTCCTCTGCTGCATCCAGATATATGCTGACCTGGAGGTGCTAGGCAACGACAGCTTCTGCTGCATCCAGATACATGCTGACCTAGCTGTTCGTTGTCGCGCTATAGATCTAATACACCCGAAAGAGGCCCTCTAGTGCCCAAAAGAAACCCAATAAACCTATATCAAACTGAGAAAATCTCATTTGATCTGTATATTATACCTTCTCTACTAAAGATCTATTTTGTTCTCTTCTCAACCTATTCCCAGTTAAGATTTCAGAACTCTGGATTGGACTTGTGAAAATATGTGGTAGGGAAGATACTTGCATGATAGAGTGTGCTGTTTATATTTCCAGGATTTGATTTGTATTTATTTGGGTGTTCATAGTTAAGCAATCAAAACATGATAAAACAGGTTAAATGCAGAACTAGACACAGACAGGATATCTTAAAGGATGAATTCAGTATACTCACCTACTACGATGAATCTTTGTGCATACCTTGATCGTGGGGGTATATCCTGAAGTGGGACACGCTCGTATTTCAGGAAATAAAATTACCTTAATGTATCATACGGTAATGGTACTTGAAATGTTCATGCATTTTGTTTAAGTGGACAAACATACTGGTAATCGTCTTGAACTGCTTTTCACAAAAAAATTGAATAAAGAATTATATGATTGTGTGAAACAGTTTGCTTGTGCTGATATGATCTTCTTACCAGTGATTCTCACAAAAATAGAGTGTTTATTGTTTTTGTTATTTACTTGCTTTCAGAAAAATATAAAAATCCAAAAATAGTGTCTTTTTCTGTTTAAAATTCTTAACGTACGGAAAACTGTTATTCTTGGAGGAATTGTTACTGATAGGGGGAGACGGTGTTAGTAAGTGAGTTCAAAAATTTTCAATCAGGCAGGTTCTTGTGTGTTGAACAAAAAGTTTTGCGTGTTGGTGATAAGTTGAAAAAGCTTAATCTGTTATACAGTTTAACTAATCTCTTGAAAAATAATAATTTATTTAACTTTTGTTGAAAAATTCTTATGGTTTCTCGAGATGTTTGTTTTATAGTATACAGATTGAAGCAGTTTGTCGCTGAGAAGTTGCTGTAACGTGTGAAGATGAGAGTTATGATTGGCTGCATGGTAGAACCTCCTTTCTATATTGCAGACAAAGTTGAAGAGTTTGAAGATTGCTTTGCAAATGCTAAACTGGAGTCTACTCAAATGCTAACGTGTTGAAGATTTGGTGATTGGATGCATCAGCTTAGGGGGAGTCTGTTGCTGACAGAAGCTATTGAAGCTGAAGCTATCCAAAGACCAAAGACAGTGCAAGACTACTTGAAGATTGCAAGAAGACCGAAGACAAAGTTTTGACTCAAGACAAAGTTTTTATGAAGCTATTGTCAAGGGGGAGTTTGTTGGTGCATATTTGTGACAACAGCTTAGATTTGGTCTTTGGATATCTTGTAATTAGTTTAACGATAAACAGTTAGCGGGTTTAGCTTTGTAATAGTGAGATAATAGTGTTTGGGCTAAACTAAACCCAATTGGATGTAGGGAAACGAATTGGGCCTAGCCCATGAGGTTTACCCTAGCCCAAATAGTAAACCTTGTGTTATATAAACAAGGTTAGGCTTTAGGGTTTAGGTTAATCAGTTAATCAGCCAAAACAGTTATTAGAGAGCAAATTCGTGAGAACATTAGGGTTTGGACGAATTTGGAGTAGTTAGGGTTTTGGATTGATTGTAATTCCTTGTGATTGATAATCAATAGAAAACCCGGTTTGATTGGAATTGCTGTTTCTGTTTCCTACACGTTTTCTGCTACAATCTGATCTAGAGGATTCCGCACTCTAGGTTAGATAGACGATTCTGCTACAATCTGTGAAGGATTCTGCTCCTCTTAACTCATGTTCCTCAATCTCGAGTAGCAAACAATGAGCATCACGAAGCGTAAGTCATGAAGGTTTAGGGAAATACCACCCTATCGGTCACATAACACATGCGAGTAATACATGAATTCATATTGTTGTGCTAAACGTGCAATCCCATGCAATATCATATGTAAGTGTTCACTAGTTATGCAATACAATGAGTATACGAGAGACGAACCTTGCAATCTGGAGCTGAGTGTCATGGTTGTATTCACGTTTTCAGAACTGTTCGGTTATAGTCTGGTTTTATAAAAAAAAACGTTTTTTCCCTTTTCAAAACCAAGTTTACTATAACCAATGGCTCTGATACCAAACTGTCACACCCTCAAAATACCACCTAGGGAGTGTCCCTGATAGGCGTGTGACGTACCAATAACGAGCCACCAATTACATTGAACCCATACAAGTTATAAATAAAATCCCCATTATTAATAAAAATATACTCAACCAGTTAAAATGAAAATCAATAAGTTCAGCGGAAGCAAATAGTAAACCAAGTTAAATTGTTTCATAACCAAAGTATGGTCTCATGAAATCAATCACATAATCCTTCCAGTCGACCCATGACCACTCCAGCTACTCCAGACAGCAAGTTCCCCAAATCCAAGGTACCTAACGACCTGCGAGCATGTAACAAGTGTATCAGACAAAGCTGGCGAGTTCACAGTTTTAGAAAACGTTTGTTACCGGTTGTATGTAAAACAGTTCACTGACAATGCAAGTAATATTGTTAATATCTCAATTCCGAACAAGACGGCTCCTGAATTACATGACTGCCCTTCCCACGTACTCCTATCTAGTACTGGGCCACGACTGGGTCATTAGTTCACATCCGTCCTATCTAGGAGCGGTGTGAGGGTGCCAAACCTAAGTAGCGCTACCAACTAATACCCGTTACCCTCCAGGTAACATAATAAGGGACTTACAAAAATGATAGGTGAGAATATTAACCAATATACCCGTTTTTATCCAAAAGACTTATCCCTCCACGGGATACCCACTGACTGTCCCCAACCACGGGGACGCATGCTCGAGTGTAGTGAACTCACCTTGGTTTGCTCGGTATGTTTATCTACGTATTCAAGTTGATCAATCAAATCCTAGCATGGTTATCAGAGACAGTCAGTTTCATATATTTACAATCCACATATCTAGACACACGTATTGCTCAAGCAGTAAACAACCAATCATATAACGTCACGTATGTCATACAAGCATCCTGGTCATAGTACATTTAAGTTACAAGTTCACACAATACACCATTCGCATTCGGATCACAAGTGGTTTCGCAACACAAGCTTTACCGACTTAACCACACTCGACAACACGATGCACTATTTTTATTAAGGTGCGGCCCACTTAGTTTCAAGCCCAACTAAATGTGGTAACCCGCTATACGGCTCACGTTTAATACATGGCTCGAACGTGAGTTGCGACCCAACATACATGTCACTATTCGGGAATTTTGTGCCACTAACCCATCCATTTGATCCCTGTTTTCCCCGAAATCCCGACCACCACTCATGTTACCCGGCCCAAACACAACAGGCCTCAACCTAAGATGAACCCCATCACCTCCCACGGCCCACTAGTTTACATGAAATCTGATCCAGCAAAGCCCAATACCCATATTACTATCTAACCCATTCTCTAACTGTTTCATCTTAGCATCCAGAATCATAATATTCTTTATCAATTTACTTCCCTAAATACTACCACATCATCAAGTTTATGGATATCATTCATCAAATATTATCATCAATATCAACCGGTTCACAATTAACATCACCACTCAACGTGGAAATTATCATCATTTAATATTAACCTCAATTTCCTACGGTTTATCATCGTCGATTATCAGTAGTACCCATCATTTAGAAAAAATCCAAGCAATTAAATTCCCTAATTCTCATGAGTTATAGTTACCAACCGATTCAATTATCAAAAGTTAATACCATGATCAACAACCACATCGGATCCCACTATCTACTCATGTCAGGCGATGCTTTTATATGCTCACAAACAATCAATATTTAATCACACACAATCATTGCTCCATCGATTAATGAGAACACTTTAGTAGACTTATATCTCATTTAATTACTCATGTGAAACTTTAACAAATTGTACACATAAAATCAATCACATGTTCCCTGACAAATTCACATGTACATAAGTACACAATGGCCGACAACATATGATGATTCCTATCCACTTGGCTGCCATTCTAGACATCTCACATGCATTATATGTAATCAATTCAAGCAAATATATAACCTACAACATATACTACTTTTCTATCTACATCATCATAACAATCTGTATATAATCAATCAACAATTAACGTCATATAGCAACAAAGACTGAGAACAATTGCACTAACCGGAGGTTCTATCGAATGGACAAATGCTTCGAGAAAGGGGGGGGGGGCTGCTGCCGTGCACACTTGGGAGGGGTAGGGTTATACTTTGAGTCTTATGTTAAGAAAAGCATGATACGTACCTTTAAATGATGAGGGATTAGTTTGGGTCGGTTATCCTATGGACCGAAATGGGCTTAAGCCCATCCACTTGGGCCGCCGAACACAAATGGCAAAACTGCCAACGAAATGGGCAAGGGTGACAGGTTTGGGCCTCTAGTGCTGGTGGGTTTTCTTTGGGTTTCAACGATTTGGACCAAAGACAAGTCCCCAATAATATACCTAATAAACATACCTAAGTATGCAACAAACACACAAACTCGTAGTATTCTATTTGAAATTAGTCACGATACATGATCACATGATGTACATACAAGACACATTGAAAATGCAAGAACATCTAGAATACGAGTTGTCACAAAAAGCCTCTCAATTTCCAAATTTCTGACTTTAACAAAAAAAAAAAAAAAAACAGAGCTCCGAACGAAATTTCTCCGGCGTCAAAACGGTTTCCGGTGACTTAAACACTACCGGCGTACAACACCGGTGAACAATCGGCAAACAACTAGAGGGGGTGGTGGAGTTTTTTTAGAGAGAGAGGGGGGGGGGGGTTGAAGAACATCAGTAGCAGGTTTTATATATTTTTTTATTTCAAGGACAATTTAGTCATTTCACAGATAGTTAACATAGATATTTAACTGATGTTAGGGTTGGGGACCAACTGAGTTCATTTTTGACAAGTTTTGGGACCACGCGTGTAATTAATAAACCACTAGGACCAAGTCTGAAATTTTTGCAAACCACAGGGACCAACCAAGCGTTTAACTCTTAAAACAACGATTTTATACAACAAACAGAATGTATACAAAATGTTTGCAAGTTTGTAGGTTTTTGGTTTGAAAGTTGCTGATTCAATCAGCGAAATACGTATACACAATCACATTATCCATGGCCACCTAGAAGCACTCTTTTCTTGTTCAAAACACCTATTTGTGCAAAAAAAAAAAAAAAAAAAAAAAATCTGGATTGTGCTACACATAGTTGCCCATGATGGAAAATCGGCTGTCTTAAAAGCCAACCTTTTATAGTGACCGTTTCTATTTATTGTCATTGCAAAATAAACATAAAATGGAAACTATCTTTTTTTGTCAATTGAAATGAATCATTTTCTCCCAAGGTGACTAATTAATTATTGGAATAAAAGTGTGAGTTCCAATTTTACTTCCAGAAATTATCTCTTCTTCAATAACAATATGATTATCGACTGATATGACACATAATCTAGTTCATTACATAAACCATTTTTCTTGTCAACATTTCTTAAAATGTTGAACCATGCAAAGAACTAATATACCAAAGTCCCAACAACCGGTCAAAACAGTTGTTCTTCACTAAATAAAGATTTGCTTCGTGTAATGTTGAAAGAACTGTTACCCCCATGAAATGATGGTTGAAGACTAAACAAGAGTGCTGATCAAAACAACCATGAAGACTAAAGAGTAGTGCTAACAAGAAGAACTATTGTTGTTGAAAGAATAATTGTTAGCCATTGACAACAGTTGTTCTATTAGTATATATCGATCTTTTATGTAACAGTGTTTTATAAGATTACTAACAACTAAGAATCTCTCAGTTATTTAGCTTGTTAGATGTCACTTTCTAGGTGACGTTAGGTGGGTTGATCACTTGTTTCTTTCTTTGTGCAGAAATAGAACATAGGTCTGTCATGATCTATTGAATAAGTTATTCTAGATTTTAGAGTATACAATTGTGAGATCATTAGTTGAGGGGGAGTACAAGTTTGCAAACTCAATGATACGTGACCTCGTGATGACTTTTGTGTTAAGGCTAGGGGGTGCGGTTTAAAGCCCCTAGAGGCTTTATTACGCCACGTCAGATCCACCTAGGCGCCACCTCATATGGGGGCTTTAAAGTCTCTCTCTTTAACTTGTATGCAATGGTTTAAAGCCCCATCATCATTACCTAATTATTATTGTTTATTATATTTTGTATTTTTTTTAATTTATATGCCAATTTTATTTAAAACAAAATAAAAAACACAATTTCAATAAAATAAATAAAAGAGTACAAAGTACTTAAAAAATAAAAAAAAACTACAAAGTTACTTAAAAAAATAATCTACTTAGAAATAAAAAAAATACATATATTTGGTTCGGATTTTTGCCTTACGAGCCTCTAAAATGACTCGATCCTCCTCCGGTAGGTTGGAAAAGTCTTTCTCGAGAAACTTCATATCTTTCTAGATTTGTGTCTTCATTCTAAGTTCATGCTCCTTTTTCTTGATCGAGAGAAGCCGGTTGAGTCTATCGTCAAACTCGTCCAACTTTGACGGACCATCCGAAAGCGTTGAAAAAGATGTGTCTCGTGCTCGTGCAGCGGCCTTACTTCTATCCCTACACTTCGGTCGTGGCAGCTCTTGCGGTTCTTCAAAATTGAAATCATCGAACTCGTCGTTTAGGTTAATAGTAGTACGAGCATCGGACTCGTATGGTTCGCTAGTCGTTGTTGATTTGGATCGTTTTGACCTATGGGTCGTTGAGTTAAACGGTGATACAAGATGCCACTTGACAAGGCCGGCCCGGAGGGGGTGCGGGGTGGGCGACGGCTCAGGGCCTAAACCCTCTGGGCCCAAAAATTTATTTAAAAAAAAATAAAATTAAGCTGTAGAACGTAGAATATATAAGTACTGAAATGAAAAATGACATGATGAGAAGCATGCTCTGGTGGTTCACATGTCACTTTATTAGCAAGTAGACCTTGGGTTCTAATCCTGGTAGCTTCACTTTTAGTTGATTTTTTTTTCCTTTATGTTTGTTACCTGTGTATTAAATGCAAATGACATTAATTGACTAATGTGTTACATTAAATCAAAAATGAGAATCCTAGTCACTATACAAATCTAGTTTAAAAATTCAATCTACAATTAGTTTTGTGTGTTCCATTTTTTTTATGAAAAAAGTTTTATTTTGTTTTTTCTTCTTTCAACTCTGTGTATTTCTAAATAAATTTGGATAGGTTACGATAGTTTTACATGATTATAAATAACAATTTTTAAAGTTACGACAGTATTTTCTTAATTTACCCTTACAACGTGTTTTCTTTCTATGTTTCGTAGTCCAAATGTGCGAGTGATGTGCTTTTTATCTACTATTCCACGTAAAAAAACAGCCTGCCACAACATGCGGGTGATTCCACAAAATTTTAATTCATTTTCATATATTTAAAACTTTTTTGTACATTCTTTTAAAAAGTTTATATTTTAGGGGCCCGTATATTATTTTCGCACAGGGCCCACAGATTTTCAAAGATTTTCGGAGACGACCCTGCCACTTGGGAGATTTGCGAAGAAGCTCCCATGAAGGTATCATCGTAAACGAATGCCCATGATACAATCTATATTCGTTGTGGGCGGCAGTCATAATATCCACGTCGCTCGAACCCCTTGTATGATTGTTGACGAGACTAGTAACAACAAAATTAAAATAAAAAAAAATTTGTAAAAATATATTTATAAAAAGTTAATGGAGAGAAAAATTACAAACAAGTTCATGTGACAATGCAAGTTCTTCTCTAGGCGTCCACCTCTCGATCGTCTTAGGAGCACGTACTTCATTCTCGCCGTTCTTATGGTGCCTTCGTCCACCTTTTGAGGAAGTGGGTTAGGTTTCGGATACGTTTTAGGTTTCGGGTACGTTTTGGGTATGTTTTGGAGAAAAATGGCAGTGGGGAATAGTATCCCAAAAAAAAAAAAACCGGGAATCGGTGGCGTGGTCGGATGAGGCGAGGTTGGGGTGGTAGGTGGCATCGGATAATACCCAACCTCACCCGTTCGCGGGGTCTCTTCGGTAGCGTTCTTCTTGCTCGTTGTTTGCTAAATTACCCCAAAACGGATTGTTGGGTTCCCATGGGTTTTGATTGTTTGGAAACATTGTGTGAGTATGATAAAGTTGTAAAGTTTTGAGATGGAGAATAGATAGAGAATGGATGAACATTTGAGTAAAGGGGTAGTATATTTTTAGTGTTAAAATTAAAAATAAAAAATTAAAACTTAATTTTTTTTATTAATTCGACCGTTTGACAACGGTCATTTTGACCAAACATCTCGAACAACGCGTATTTTGGCTCGTTACTAGGCTGGCGATGGGGCTATAGCACCCCTTCTTTGGCGGGTTTGGGAAGGGTGTGGGGCGCCAGAAGGCGCTAACGAAGGTGATGTGACCAGGGACGGTATACCACTCCCCCTGACCTAGTTACTTGTGTTTATGATTGATTTACTATTCTGCTGATTCTAATAAACATTATTCATTGCTATTTGATTAATAAAAGATTAAATTGCACAAATCAACCTTTATGTTATATCTGAACTGTACTTCATACCTTTCACTATGAAATCGGCCAAACTCAACCTTTATGTTCACGTTTTGATACAGAGGTCAACCTTTAACACTAACACTGTTAGATCATTTGGTTAAGTCACCTCACATGCAAAGCATGTGAGGGTACTAATGTCATTTCAGTTATATTTTAATGGTTTTTTTTATATAAACTACCCCTCAATTATCCTTTTAATCATTTTAAGGTTGTTATCTTCATCCCTGGTTAACACCACACTTTCCGGTAGCCACCGCCATCGGCGGCATCTTATCTTCACCGACTCCGACAACCACATCATCTCACTCTCTCGACGGTATACACAACTGGTATTTTCTATGAAACTAACGGTATACCCGACGGGTTTGGGACACATATTTATAATCGGGTATCCCAAACCCGACCCATTTAACATCTTTGGCTGCAAGTTACAGTTAAAGGATCGTAGACCAATAAACATTAAATTGCATTTATAACCATGACCTTCCAAGCTACAAGTATTCTGAGTGTAGGATCGCGTATGTGACCCGAACGAGTCGTTCAGAGGAGTTTTGATCTGTTTCAGGTGCGGAAAACAAGAAACAAACTTAGAAACAGCTTGTTCTTCACTTTAAACACCTTGTAGATTGATTTAACAGTAATTACATCCACTGGATAAACCGGCAGCACTTCGGTATCCAAAATTACAATCAATTACAAATGATTCCGCTCCACACCTATATATACACATCTGATTTCGCTTGAAAGTTACATGTTGCACTTCAAGCGGAATCAGGTAGTTCAAGCGAAATCAGCTTAATAAACCCTAAACTCTTCTATTTTCTCGTACAACGTGCCCTGATCTAACCTATCTAGTACAAGACTCGATACAAGACGAAGTCGACAGATGCATGCACTAACAGACTCCCCCTCAGATGTTGACGAGTCTATTGTGTCGAGTCTTCATATCTTCAGTCTTTATCAGTCTTTGGGCTTTTCTCTTTCAATCAGCATTAACAGACTCCCCCTAACAATGTGCTGGCATTCCTTAAGTTCATCAGCATCATCAACTTCAGGATCGTAATCTGACTTTCTCATATTCAAGATCGTTGCCAGGCTCAACCTTTGTCCATAGAATTGAAAACTAGCTCATGCTCTATCCACAAAATCCTCAGGTATCGGAACCTGGCTCTTTAAACACAAGCTTCTCAGAATCGATCAACCTAGCTCAGACTTACACCTGCACAATCTCTACCTCAAAGTAAATTTCACAAATTTAAACATTTCAAGTTTAGGTATTCAAACTCTCCCTCAAATTTAACTATAATCTTGATGAACCATTTGCAGATTAGATCAAAACATATTTGTTTACAAACATAAACTCCCTCTCACAAAAATGTCATCATGTTTAGCACTTGGAATTTTGAATATCAGCTTTTCAACACCAGTTGTCAAAAATCTTTTTGTATTTTTCAAAATTTATGCTAAAACACACTAAAAATCTTTTTGGATTTTTGATTGTAAAGAAATGCATTAAAGAAATATTTACAGACAATATTTTTGTGAGTTTGTGTAAGAGGATCATATCAGTTTATGAGACAAATCACCAATCCCGTTAAGCTTCATTTCATTTTAAGTTCTAAACAATTCACCTAGATTGTCAGTTGGTCCACTTAAATTTTCACACAAAGTTCAATTGTTTCGAGATCCGATATTAATGTCTTAATCACTTAAACTTAATCGGTGTCCCACCACTTGAATATACCCCCGTATCCAGATCCCAATATTCAGTCTTACAGGTGAGTATACCACAGATGATATCTGTAAAGGAGTTAGATGCGAAACCGTGAGAGCTCAGGTCAGAACTTCCGTTTAGCAGAGAGATGACGGTTCGACTTTTGGTATGTCCCCTTTAGAGGATCTTTTCTTCAACAACAATGATTATCAATTTTATTGTTTCATCATTTTTGTTGAGGGCTGTGCTATATTTCAAGCATTTGTAGAAAGTATTATACGGGGACGAGGTCAGATTTCCATTCAGCAGAAGTCTCGGGATAATACCCCAGATATCACTGAGTATAAAGACCTAGTATCTCAGAAAGAGGGACCTTTCAAACAAGATTTCAGCGGTTACCTATATATCCAAGAAATTGTTCCCCACGAAATAAGCAAGTTTGAAATTTTTAGGTTTATATCTCGTCACAATCTACTAAATGTGCGAAAACCTACTGGCATATCCGCAGTGAGATTGTTTATCACATTTTTATTTTCCATTTCTTTAGCATGTTGTGATAGTCCACTGATGTACTATCATTTCCTCTTTTTTCACAACAAAACTCGTTTTTGATTTTATCATGTTTTTGACTTTTTCAAATTTTCAAATGTTTTTGGATTTTCTGAAATTTTTACTCCCCCTAAAATGCAAACACATTTTAAAGAAATTTGAAAACAAACTATACAAGTAAAGTGACAACCGATATCGAGTTGCTTCAATTCGCCATCCACTTGGCATAAACAATCAGAACTCCCCCTTTCAACAAAATATTTTCTCATTAAGATTTCAAAACACTTAAGTTTGTTTTAATCAAAATGATTTTTTCGGAAAATACGTTTGTTTTTACCATTTGTAGGGACTGGTTCATCATCTTTTTCAATTTTAACCACTTGTAATGAATCAAGTACAACTTAATGTCCCTGATTTACCACTTGCAATAATGCACAAGCAAACTTCTGTGCCAGTTGTAAGACCAATCCTGTACCAATTGTAGGATAAAGTCACTTTTCAGAACAGATGTAGGAATAACACATCTACACAAATTCCTTTTACCAACAAAGATGCCGATTCCTGCTTCACACTTACCAACCTGGAAGCTCCGGCATAGTCCATCACCTGTAAAAACTTACACAATTTTCAAATCTTTCATAAACTCAATTTTTAACAAGAATGATGCCGATTCCTGATCCGCGATTATAAACTTGGGATCTCCGGCAAAGTCCGGTTTTCACATATTAAACACAGACATCCAAGCCTCAGCAAGCTTGGATGATAGCTTATCAAGTTCACTTTCCGTCAGGGTATATGTTGCTTTCTTTGTTTCATAAAACTCTTTTACCCCTTTCACCTTTCTATCAACCATTTTTCCAAAAATCTTTTTCACACTTCCATTAAACTCTTTATCGACATCAAATTCTTTCTTTTCAGAATAGAATTGATTCGATATCTCAACCTTACCAACTTTTGATTTAAAATTCTCAGATCTCAATGGTGGAAAGTTCTCATCATCCATCGGAGGTACTGAGTTTTCCTTTTTAACCTCAATCTGTGGCTCCTCTGATTTTGTGGAATCAGGTTCATCGTCGACTTGTACATCAGACTTTTTAACAACCCACATTTGGTTGTCTTTGGCTTTTTTTTTGTAAAAAATTTTCTTTGAACTCTCACCAACTTCATAAGTCGAATTTTCAAAATTTTTGAATTTTTCAGTTGGTGATTCAACATTGACAACTTTTTCTTTAAGTTTTTGGGAAACTCCCTGTTTTGGTTTTGTCGTTGAGAACAAGTTGATGCAATGTGACCAACTTCATTGCATTTGAAACAGGTTCTAGTCTCTATTGGATGAAAAACTCCAGTTCCTTTTCTATTCTTCTCAGCAAGAAACTCCTGGTTTGATTGTTTCCAGAACGGTTTCTTCTGTTCATCCTCAGCACTTCCACCTGAAACAAATTCTGTTTTTGTTTTAGAATTTTTCTCATTTTTATAATTTTCTGGTGGAACAAAACCTAAACCTTTCTTTTTGAAATTACCATTATGGTTTGGTTTCTTTTGAAAACCAGAACCAGAATTGTAACCTTTTTTCTTGTTTAAACGCTGTTGAACTCTTGAAGTGTATTTTTTAGGTTTTTCAGTAAGATTTAAATCTTTTATTTCAGAAATATTAATTTCTGTCATTTTGAAAACCTTTTTGATCATGTCAAATCGAACACTTCTTATTGGAAATTCTTTGTCAGAATATAATTTGTTAGAATCATTCAAAGTATATGCTACTTCGAATGTTTCATCATTCAAATTCGATTTTGATAACAAAAACTCTTTACTGTAAGCTTGTTTAACGATCGGTTTTGGACTGTTGACAGACGAACTTGACCCTCCAAACTCAGACTTTGACTTAGACTCCTCATCAGTATCCAACACCTGATCGACCACCTTTTTGATTAACTCAGACTCATGATCAGTGTCAGACGATGTGAAAGTAACGTCAATGTTTTCTGGTAATTCATCAGTTGTGTCGGTTTTTAACTTTATATTGACTGCCTTTTCGACTTGCTCCTCATTTGGTTTTCTGGGAGAATAACCTTCCCAAATCGGAGGCGGACACTTGTTTAGCTAACAGTCGATTTCTTACCAGTATCTTTCTTCTTTGGCTTGTCATCTTGAAATGCTTCCATACCTGCAACAGTCGGATAAATTCGATCAATAAGATAATCAGAACTAGAATAACTCTGTAATAATCGTCTGATCCTCTCATTTTCTATTTTTTCGGTTTCCAACTCTTGCTTCCACTTTGCACTTTCTTCGATGTAGAAGTTAATAGCTTTCTGCTTCATCATCATCATCGCATTCATCATTGTTAAAGCATTTTCTCTTTCAGAGTTTGTCTTTTGAAGACCAGTTACTGTTCTGTTCAAAACGTCATAAGACACCTTCACGTAGTTGAGATTGAATAGTAATTGTTCCTTCATTTTCTCATACTCTGCCAGCTTCTCGTCTTTTGCTGCACATTCCTTGCATGGTTCTAAACACTTTGAGCAAGGCATGATAACTTCCACAATCTCTTCTACTTCGATAATTTTCTCAACTCCAACAACTTTTTCTACTTCAGTCACCTTTTCTATTTCACCAACCTTCTCAGCAACAATTTTAACTTCTTTATTTTGAACAATCTCATCTTCTTGAGCAACACTTTCAGACTTCACCTGCTTTTGCTCTTTTGCTACTCTTCTCTTCTTCAGCTTTTCCAAGCGATCTGCAAAGTAAAAATGAAAACTTTCAGGAGAGAGATGAGATTTTGCAACATTAATATGTTTTTCTTCCTCATCATCACTGCTGTCATCAGTTGGCGATTGATCAAACTCTACTGATTTATCAGAACTATCATCCGAAGAACCAGAATCAGATGGTGTTTGATCAAAAACAACTTCTTTTTCTGAACTTTCATCACTTTGTAAACTTTCATCTGAACTCTGTGAGCATTCATCAGATGAAACAGATTTTTCATCTTCATTCTTCACACTCTCACCAATAGATTTCATTCATTCTGTAAACATATCTGGTTCTTTCACGATCTTCGCAATGAAAGCTTTAAATTCTCCTTTTTCATCTGTAAACATATCCCAGCTAAATCCTTCTGGTAACCTTTCATCATCTTGGTTGATTAAGCATGCTTTGCTGTCAGATGAAATGTATTTATTCCAGCTAAAATCTTCTTGATTCACCAAACACGCTCTCTTTGAATTCTCTATCACTTTTCTACCATGAGCCACTTGTGGTTCTTGTTGTTGTTGTTGATCGACTTGTTGATATATGGCTTTCCGGTAGTAGTCATCTTTTCCGAACGGATTCTTAGCTTCACTTGCTTCTCTGTTCTTGCATTCCCTCTTGAAATGACCCTTTTCCCTGCATCGAAAACAAGTAACTTTAGATTTATCAAAACCCAAAGTTGAAACATGTGCATCAAGAAAGTCATTTCTTCCGGTAATCAATTTGAACTTTTCAGCTCTTCTTAGAACACTAGCTAGACACCATTTGATGTCCATGAGCTCCATCTCTTCAGTGTCTATCTGATCGTAATCCTCCTTCGTAAGCACAGGATTTCCGATCCTCCCTGCAACCAAGCCTTCATAAGATAGTAGCACGGAACCAAGTAATGCTATGTGATCTTTTGCAACTTCTTCAGAGAAACTTTGACCATCAGGAAGATTCAAAGCAATATTGCATTGTATCACATAACCATTTCCACTTTTAGAGCTTTGATGCTGAAAGCTTGATGTTGTATCTTTTGGATTAACAGTCGGATATGAAGAAAATCCACTGCTGTTGCTAGAACCCTGATCAACATTTTTTGATGAATTTCCAGCACTAAAAGAAGTTTGAATCTTCAGGCTTCTTTCAAATTCTGGAACACTGCCTTTGTAGTACATTTTCACATCTTGTTGACCACTCGGATTATTCATCCTTGCAATCTTTTGCTGTTCCAGATCTTGACCTTCAATTTTCTCAATAAACTGAGAAATTGTCAAACCATCATAAACTCCAGTGTTCTTCAAGATCATCAAATAAGTACCCCACTCTTTTTGCGGTAAAGCATCAGCTAACTTGTCGACCCATTCTTCACGATCTTTGGTTATGCTCAGCATCGACATGGATCGTACTAAGTGGCAATATCTTTCAATTAACTTCTTTGTATCTTCCCCAGGCAGACTTGAGAAAAGATCAAATTCTTTCTTGAGCAGTGCCTTTTTACTTTTAATCATATTTTCACTACCCTCAAATTTGATTCTAAGAGCATCCCAGATTGATTTTGAGGTCTTGTCATGTTGAAGCAATACAAAGATGTCTTCCTTAATAGCTTGCTGAAGTAGACTGATCATCATCTTTTCGGCTTTGTACATATCTCGCTCTTGATCACTAAATTCAGAAATTGTTTTCTCAACTTGCAGATCGGTACGTGGTAGAACATATTTCTTCAGAATACACTCCCATGATCTCAGATGGTTAGCTTGAACCCAGTTTTCGAATCTATCTTTCCATCCGTAATACTCTTCTATGCTCATTAGCTTCGGGGGCTTTTGTAAAGTTCCGGTCTCGTTTTCCAAATTCATGTTCTGAGCTATGGAAGCCGGAGTAGTCGGGGATGTGGCAAACGCGTTATAGAATTCTTCACTCATGATTCCAGCAAGTTCAAGCGGAATAAGACTTTTCAAGCTGAATCAGATAATTCGAGCGAAATTACTGATTTCGCTTGAAACATTTCAAGCGGAATAGTGAATATGGAGCGAAAGCACTGATTTCGCTTGAAACTTTCAAGCGGGATAACACATTTGAAGCGGAATCAGAAGCTGTTCGTTCGAGCGAAATCAGGTTTTTGGTCCATTTCAGTCACTTTTAGTCTGAATTTTAAGCTGGAACTTTCAAGGGTTTGTTATAATGCAGTTTTACACATTTTGTTAGAAATTGAGCTTATTTTAACCGTTAAATTTTGTTCAAATGATGAAAGAAGGTGTAGAAGTCAGAAAACACAATGAACACTGGCTATAATCTGCAGAACTCCTCCTCCTGAGCTGTGATACCACTTGTAGGATCGCGTATGTGACCCGAACGAGTCGTTCAGAGGAGTTTTGATCTGTTTCAGGTGCGGAAAACAAGAAACAAACTTAGAAACAGCTTGTTCTTCACTTTAAACACCTTGTAGATTGATTTAACAGTAACTACATCCACTGGATAAACCGGCAGCACTTCGGTATCCAAAATTACTATCAATTACAAATGATTCGGCTCCACACCTATATATACACATCTGATTTCGCTTGAAAGTTACATGTTGCACTTCAAGCGGAATCAGCTAGATGAGATTTCGCTTGAAAGTGACAACAGTCATTTCAAGCGGAACCAGGTAGTTCAAGCGAAATCAGCTTAATAAACCCTAAACTCTTCTATTTTCTCGTACAACGTGCCCTGATCTAACCTATCTAGTACAAGACTCGATACAAGACGAAGTCGACAGATGCATGCACTAACACTGAGTACCCGTGACTTTTTGTTGCCATAGTTTATTCTAGATCCAACGAACATTGCTTATTTTGTTTTATTTAAAAAATCGGTAAAACAAACACTTGCAGGACGCCCGTCGCCAATATGTAAAAACCAGTGGCGTCATCTCTAACGTCAACCACACTAACACCGTCTGAGGCGTTGGCGTATCTATTAATATGGGTGTTTTTGGTCGTATTTGGACATGTGGCATGATTTCATTAAATCTAAAGACGTGCAACAAACCTTAATACATAGGCGGAAAGTCAAAGTTACATAACGTTGGAAAACAAGTCATAAGGAGGAATATCCCTTCTGAGTTCTGTCCCCTCTGCCATGGCTAGGCCTGGAGGTGACGTGGCGCAGGGTTATTCGCTCCAGCTCAGCGTCCTTTTGTACTGGCTGTCGGCCTGCCCCATGGAGATCTTGCCATTAGTGCCACATGTCGTCCTTTTTGTCTGCTGGGAGCATCTTCTTGTCACCAGGTGTCTTCTTCCAGAATCTTCTAGAACCTTCTGGATGCTCTCGTGTGGCAAGGTTGCCAGCTTGGAGTGGTATGGTCCCTCTAACACATGTGCACATGTGATTCTGGATCATACCTCTTGACCATCTTTAACGTTAACCACACTAACACCGTCTGAGGCGTTGGCGTATCTATTAAATATGGGTGATACATGGGCGAAAAGTCAAAGTTACATAACGTAGGAAAACAAGTCAAAAGGGCATATTTTGAGAATTTTCTCTTTTATTTTTTGAACTAGCTTTGAACGGCTAATGATACACAACTTCTAATCACTACTAAATTACACTTAATTATCACCTTGTTTGGGATCCAACCCAAGACCAAAGACTCTACTAGATAATGAATTTTATCTTTTAATTTTATTTTTGAATAGCAAAAAGAAGCGCATTATTTTCCCTTATAAATATCAGTTCCATAAACAAAGTTACATACACATATATGGCTTCCATAACTCCTTTTAAAGAAAATACTATGTCATTTTCTCTCTTTCTTCTTCTACTAACACCCTTGTTTCTATTATTCCTCATTAGAAAGTATTTCAAATCTGAAAAGAACCTTCCACCAGGCCCACGACCATGGCCGATCATCGGAAATCTACACCAAGTAGGCAAGAACCCTCATGTCACTACCGCCATCTTGGCTCAAGAACATGGTCCACTTATCTCTCTCCATTTAGGCACTCAGATTCTCATTGTTGCATCTTCTCCTGAGGCAGCCATGGGAATTCTTAAGACCCAAGACCGGTTTCTGTCTTCTCGATTTGTTCCTAACGCATTTCATTGTAGTTATTTACCTCACACACTTATTTGGTCACTAGATTGTAATGAAAACTGGAAGTCGTTAAGAAGACTTTGTCGAACTGAGATGTTCTCGGTTAATGCCTTAGAGTTCCAATCTAGTTTGAGAGAGGAAAAGCTGGCTCAAATGATAGATTTCTTGTGTAGTAAGAGTGGACAAGTTGTTAATATAGAGGAAGTTGTTTTCACAACAATGTTCAACACTTTGAGCAACATTATTTTTGGAAAAGATTTTCTTGATTTGAAAGATCAACGCGGAACTGCGGGTGGTTTGAAAGAGAAACTGATGAAGATATTGGAGAATGGACTTGCACCAAATATAAGTGATTTTTTCCCAATATTGCAGAGGTTGGATCTTCAAGGGCTAAGAAAGCAAGCCTTGAAACATATGGAGGAGGTATATGATTCTTGGGTGGGTATGATTAATGAAAGAAGATCGGCTGCAACCGCATATAAGGAACAATGTTTCTTGGATCGTTTGATTCAGAATGGGTTCTCAAATGAGCAGATAAATATATTGGCTTTGGTAATCAAGTCTTTCCTTTTATTCTTCCTGAAATGATTCACATGTGAAAATACCACGTTAAGTTACTGTTTTATAGAGTAAATTGTGATTTTAGTCCTTGAGATTTTGTTTAAATTGTCATTTTAGTTCAAATAGTTTTTTCTCCTTTGGGTCCCTGACTTTTTTTTTTTTTTTTGCCATCTTGATCACATTGCCTAACTTAGTCTAAAAACCAGGTTATAATCAGGGTTATTTTTGGCATTAAATTATTATGAAGTTTATAAATTATGTTGTAAACTACCCCTGGTTATCACTATGCAACAGTTATGCCAAAAATAGCCTTGGTTATAACCATATTTTTAGACTGGGTTAGACAATGTGATCAAAATGACAAGAAAAGGAAAAAGTTAGGGACCCAGAGAAGAAAAAAAACTATTTGGACTAAAATGACAATTTAGACAAAACCACAGGGACTAAAATGACAATTTACTCCTCTTTTATATAACAATCACTAGGTTATAAATTCGTGTATTACACGGGGATAGGTACAAACAATGATGCAATAAAAACATTTATAATAAATAATTACGTATTACATGTAATAAATAATTACATATTACATGTAATATTGAAAAATTACAAATTGATGTTACATTTAAAGATTACAAATCTCTAAAAACTTCTTTATAAACAACGTCATATTAGGAATATTACCATCTTTATCAACATTTAACAATTTAAGTTTATCTCTATTTTTGACTTTGAAAAACTCTACGCACAGACCATGACCATGTGAAAACAACAGGTTATTTTAAAAACAAACCAACTTGGAGATAGTGATTGTCATTGTGTTACATATATTGAGAGAAAATTGCCTTCTTTGATCTCATATGTTATACATATGTTATACTGGCGCTGAGTAATTCATACAATATAAAATGAAAAAATATACTTATATATTCAGTTTTTTAATTTGAATATTTTTAAATTGATTTTTCTGGAGTTATTTGTTTTTATATAGTTTAATAGTAAACTTGTTATTAAAAGAGGATTATAATTTATATAGAAGGATTTTAAATCTAAAATTAAAATTATAGATAATAACGAAAATTAGCTTAGAGATAATTTAGGTATAATTGTAATTTGTAATTATATCAGTTATCATAACCAATGGGGTGGTGGTCCATTGACAAAGGCAAACCCTTTAAAACACCTAGGTTGGGAAATGGGAGGTCTTGGGTTCAAGTCCCACATACGACAAGGAATTAAAGAAATTACCCGTTAAAAAAAAAAGTTATCATAAAATACAATAATGAATATTTGACTTACCAAAAATTTTGGTATTCATTATTTTAAATCAGAAAATGATATCCATGTATTAATTAATTATTAACAAGAATGTATTAAAATAAAATATAAAAGATTTGTAAGATTGAAAGAGATTATGACCCGTGATATTAATTGGAATTATTTATGGGAAAATTACGAAAATGTAGGTTGACCAAAACTATTTTCAGATTTGTCACCTTCATGCGTCTTTGGAAGGACTCATCCGGCTTGGATGCGTCCATATACACACCCTTTAAACACTCAATAAAAATTGGACACGTGACGTTTTACAGGTGGGCCCAGACCCATCCCACTTCTAATGCGTCTTTTTCTCTCTCCTCTCTCTCTTCTCTTTCTCTCTCTGACCTACACTCTCTAACTGCAACCACCCCTTAAGTTTCTAATTCTTCTTCCGGATAAATTTCTTGCAACAATGCTAGATGAAGCCAGATCCAAATCCGCATCCTCAAGTATAATGCAAGCATCTTTTCCACCCAATTCCATTTGTAACGGAATCATACCCGCCTTTTTCGAGATCGCAATACCGGTGTCTCCGCCTGTGAAGCTGAGTAACACGAACTCGACATGTACCTCCAAGTCGTCAATGAAATCCAACGCAACATGGACTTAATCACCGTCTGAGAAGTATCGGTTTACAACCTTAATATCAAATGGCTGCTGCAAATAATACTTTTGGCTAGGTAAATTACATATAAAATACCGTACTTTTCCATTTTCACAGATTAATTATTGTACACCGAAAGGACTTGATCTCCATGTATGGGTTAGTAAAATTTAAGTAGATTGGAAATGATTATTTTCCATTTTCACAGATTAAAATTTAAGAAGGAACATCTTGTGCTTATAACTTACATCTGCCAAATGGAGTCTCTGAACCAATTGGTTGTAGATTCTGGACTCCCTGTACAGAACCAGAAACAGAAGAGAGAGAAAGAGAATAGAGAGGAGAGAGAAAGAGAAGCATTAGAAGTGGGATGAGTCTGGGCCCATCTGCAAAACGCCACATTCCCAATTTTTATTTGAGTGTTTAAAGGGTCTGCATATGGACGCATTAAAGTCGGATGAGTCCTTCCAAAGACACATGAGGGTGACAAATCTGAAAATACTTTTGGTCAACCTACATTTTCCTAATTTTCCCATTATTTATTAGAAGTAAGATTTTAGGTATGAATCATGTATATAATAGTTCTCTAGAAATGTAATCATCACAGAAAATAAAACCAGAAGCACCAAACTGTTTTGTTAACATGTGAATACGAAGAATGTTTAACCCTTCTTCAACTTGTAGGAGTTATTCACAGCAGGTACAGATACAACCACCTCGACAGTTGAATGGGCTATGGCTGAGTTGATAAAGAACAAAGATGTTATGATTAAACTTCAAGAGGAGGTAAAACAAAAAATCAACTCTAGCTCCTCCATGGCCGAATCTGAAATTTCAAAGTTGCCTTATTTAAATGCGTGCATTAAAGAAACCTTAAGATTACATCCTCCTGTCCCTCTTTTGCTTCCGCACCGTGCAATCCAAACAAGTGAGGTTTTGAACTATACAATCCCTTGTGGGGCCAAATTATTGGTGAACATTTGGGCAATTGGTCGAGACCCAAAACTTTGGGAAGATCCTCTTTCATTCAAACCCGAAAGATTTCTTGGCTCAAATTTGGACTTTAGAGGCAAAGACTTTGAGTTCATACCATTTGGTGCAGGGAGGAGGATGTGTCCGGGTTTACCCTCTGGAATCACTAGTGTTCGATCTATACTTGCTTCTTTGATTCTTCGATTTGACTGGCTTCTTCCAGATGATCAGGACCAAGCGAAGCTCGACATGAATGAGAAATTTGGGGTCACTTTGCAAAAGGACAAACCTCTACAACTCATTCTCAAACATTTAAACTAATCAATGTTTTAAATTATTATATATATTATTATGTAGTTACTAACTTTACCATTTGTGTTTAAATACAACTGGATTTTAAATGTTCGTGATCCGTGGCACAATAAATTGCATGGTAATAAAATAATATTTTTAGTTATGTGAAAGCTTCTTCACTTTGATGGCGTGTTTCAATATAAAAGAGGAACCTCTTACAAGTTACAACTTATAAACTTTTGGTTTTGATTCATGTAGGTGTTTTATTGGGGTAAAAGTAAATTACTTTTTGAGTCTTTATGTTTTAAGGGTTTTAACTATTTAAGTTTAAAATCAAAATGTTTAACGCCCTGAGTCTCTATAATTTTTAACACTCTCCATAAAGTCTGTTAACTATAAGGGCATTTTAGTCATTTACACATAAGATACAACTCTTTAATGCACAAAATACAAAGAACAAGTCTTTAATGCATGGTTTTAATATTATATATAATACAACACCTACAACCTAACCTGCACACACATACACGCTATCCCTCTCTTTCTTCTCTCTCTCACTCCTAGACCATCCTACCACCATTACCACCACCGCACCATCACCACCCTCCCCACCATCGCACCACCATCATCCCCATCGTTGCAACAAGATCAACCGGAGGTCCACCGCTGCACCACCACCATCCGCACCATCATCACCAACCACCACACCACTATAAACCACCACCGCCACACCACTACCACCACCGCACCATCGAATCTGCAGATCCACCGTCGCGCCATCGAAACCATCTCAATTTCACCATTTTATTCACCTTTATTCCATTCTTCAAACCCTAGTTTCCGATTTGGACCCAAAATTGCACCCTATAGGTTCGTTTTTTCTTCAATTTCAACTCAATTTCACTCTACAATTGTAATTCATGCGCCTTGTGGTGGATTTTGATGCTTGTGATTAGGTTTTGTGAGCAATTTGTGTGTATCTAAAGAATGTTGGATGTTTTCGTAGGGTTTTTTTTGCGTTTATATGTTGAATTTTGGGAATTATTTGTAAGATTTAGCTTCGGTTTGTTTGATTTTGATTTTTTGTTGAATTTGTTAATCGGATTCTATTTGTGGAAGGATAGATAGTTTATTTGTGACATAGATTGATTGGATATGGATCTGTTTGCGTTTACCCTAGATTGATTTGTAGTTCATGATGGGGATAGTGGTGCTCAGGGTGGGGTTGATGGTGGGGATGGTGATGGTGATGGTGATGATGGTGCGGATGGTGGTGGTGCAGTGGTGGTAGTGGTGTGGTGCGGTGGGGATAGTGGTACGGTGGCGGAGGGAGTTGCAGCAGTGGGGATAGTCTGATATGATAGAGAGAGAAAGATAAGGAAGAGAAAGAGATGTTAGGTAGGGGTAATTTGGTCATTTAACAAATTTTAACAAAATAATTCCAACAGTGTTAGAAAATTGGACTCAAATGGGAAAAGCGGCTATAGGGACCCAAGGCGTTAATCATTTTGATTTTGAACTCAAGTGATTAAAACCCTTAAAGCACAGGACTCAAAAAGTAATTTACCCTTGAGGTAATTTATAAGATTAGCTTGAACCATCATCTAGCATGGTTTTACGTTTATGGGTGATTTTTGTATCAAGTTTTGATGATGTAGCATCCACTACAACCTTTAACCGACTTCTCCATTATCTCAATTGATGTGGATTTTTTTTAATCAAGCAAGCATCAAACTTCCTAACTAGAACATTTTGACAAGAAGGTCACAACATGAAATCTTTTTACATTGTAACTTGCTTGTTATAGTAATCCGGTATTTTTTTTCTTGTAAACACAACTTCATAGAACAATTTTTTTAACAACAATTACTAGATTCTATAGAATAAAAACACAACTTCATAGAACAATTTTTTTAACAGCAATTACTAGATTCTATAGAATAAATACATCACAACCTGCATTCTGCTGGATTTGAACCCTCGAGCTTTTGATTGTAAGACACATCTAAATACGGTTACACTGAATAAACATATGTTTGGCCACAACACTTGTTTAGATTTCACGATCAGTGCTTTGCTTCAACAGGAGCTTTGGCCTTGAACAATGGTTTCTTCTTCTTCAACAATGGTTCCATGGCTTCAAACAGATCTTTGAATGTCTTTAACAAATGTTCTGATTAGTATTCAAGATTCACTATCTTTGGGAGGAGAATGCTTCATCAACTGTTTGTTTCTTGATCAGGAGGTCATGTTTTGGCTTTTGAATATCATCTGTTCTTTTGTAAGTCTAACAATTTCCTCCTAGAACAGATTATGCCAAAACAAATGTTTATTAGATTAATCTTTATTTCTCATCAACTTCTCTCTGATCTGGCCCTTGAATTGGTGCTTAAAATTTCATTTAGAGATAGTCATTCAGATCCCTTTCAAGTTCAAGCCTTAGAAGGACTTGCAGATCTTGATTCTTGAGCTCATAGGCACTGTTCATCTAAACATGTTTGCGGGTTCAACCTGAAGCTGACCCGAACCTGTTTAGACTAAACCCAAACCCGTAAATTTCGTGTTAGGTTTGTGACATGTCTGAAATTCACGCCCCTAGTTTGTGAACCGAGACATATTATTTCATATTTACTTGGCCGACTAAATGGTTATTGTGGGCCGAGACATATTAAAAAGCAACCTGGACTAAATTGTGATTGTTGTTTTGTGGGTCGGTTGTTGCTTCACATGAACTTGGTGTATATGGCTGATTTAGAGGTGCATAAAAAACCGTACTCGGAATCAAGCCTTGTAAAAAAAAAACCCAGATCTGGTTTTTTAATACTCTGGTATTCTATACTCGAAACTGAAACCGGCCCTATCAGTAGGGTATAAATAGGGTATGCATTTTGATCTATATACCCGGAACCGATCATACCCGATTGATACGCGAAACTGGAGTACAAGAACTGGAACCGATTATACTCAGCTATACCAGATACATGATTCTAGTATCTATCTTTAAATATATGTTATTGCATTTATTTTAATTTTTCTATATTATACAAAGCATATTTAATAATAATAATAATAAACAAAAAAGACGAGGAAATAGGGTAGTAAAAACGCAATGGAGTATTATAAAACCTAAAAATAGGGTACTAAAAAACTCAGAAATAAGGTATAGAAAAACTCGAAAATAGGGTATTGTAATACCTGGTTTCATAAGAACCGGAACCGAACCCTACCCGGAACTGGGTACGTAGGGTATGATGTTTTGGTCAAATAACGGGAACCGAAATCGAACCGATTATAGCAATAACCAGTTCCAACCCTTAAAACGAGAAACCGGAACTTGTTATTAAAAATACCCGCTTTGTGCACCTATAGGCTAATGTGCAAGGTTTGTGGACCGAAGGTTTTGCAAAGTTTGGGCTTTTGCAAAATTAGAAATTTGGATTACATGCATGAGCTGCAATTTCTCTTGCAGGTTAGTTATAAATTCCATTTGATTAGGGTAGCCCACTTGGTAGAGGCATATGCATCTTAAGGGAGAGGTCTCGGGTTCAATCCTGGGAAATTAGTAAATAGTAGAGCAAGCGTTGTCATTAAAAAAGACTCGATTGGGGCATTAATTGAAACCATACTGAGATTGCAAACAACAATTTTGATGTTCAAATATTGGGCCGAAACATGTGAGTTTGGGTTAGGGAAATTCAGGTTTAAAAGATTCAATGTGGGTCGGGTTTAAAAGTTTGTTTGGGCCATTGTATTTTATAATTGGACCGATTGATATTTGCTACGTAAATTACATCCGGACAACTTCAAGATCAGCACAAAGTGGTGAAGTGTTTCAATCTGAATAAAGATGTCAGAAAGTGTCAAAACTAAAAATGGCAGACATTTTCGATATTCCACCTCACCTACAAAAAAAAAAAAAATTATGCATTCGTAAATGTTTTGAAAGGGTTACCTGGTATAGAAGTCACATAAATCAATTGGTGCGTGAATTAGGAATATTGAAAGTACGAAATGATGGCTTTAAAAAACAAGGAAAATAGCCAAAGAAAAGCTAGAAGAAAATATAATTAAAACTCATGATCTAAAGGGTAAAGTTGATAGAACTATGCCAGAGTTTAAAAGGACAAAAATATTGACAATCGTCATGATCAACTTCTTCAGATGTTTAAAATTTAAGTGTGATTTAGTGTGATAAGCTAGTGTGATCTCTTGTCGGATTTTTTTCTCACAAAAGGATGTATTTGCTATAAAAATTACATAAATATCTTCGGTGTGTTTTAGATAATTTAAAAAATTCAAAAAAAAAAAAAAAAACAGTTATTTGTGATTTGTTTGTGTCTTCATTCAAATTTTGAAAAACACAAAAAGATTTTATGTTTTCAAATTTGTTTTGGATGTACACATAGACATATAAACACGGGTTTGTTAGTGATGTGAAATAAGTCTAACGGGACCTTGGAGATATCATATGTGATGTGAACAGATTGTTGCTCATAAACTCATGAGGTGCAGCATTCAAGAAACTCATTGGAGTATATAATTCATGAAGATAACCATATACATCAACACATCTCAGCAGCTAGACACGTGTTAAAGCTTTCTCATCAAAGATCTATGATATGGTGGCCGATCATTATGAGCAAATGTTCCAGATTGCAAAGAACTTGTTCCTTGAATGTGGAGAAGATACCGAAGTTAGGAAACCTCCTCCTACATTTTCTAACATGCTCAAACAAAGATAGAATTGGAAGTTAGTCCTAAATCTTCATCAAGTCACTACTACTCTACCCTACAGAAGATCTGCTTCATAGGGGGAGTATTGGATGTTATGATCCAACATGTTTGCACAATTCACATGTCCCGACTTCAACAATATCAGTCTATCCTTAGCATGCATATGCATTTGACATTGAGGACTTCAAGATAATGATGCAACTGAAAAAACTGGATTGATGCAGATGTGTGACAGTATCACACAAAGATGATAATATTAGTCAGGGGGAATTTGTAAGGAATCAAATTGTATGACTGCTACGTATTAGTTTGAATGCATCGGACAAAAGAGAGTAAGGAATCAAAATGTACGAATGTTGCTTGTCAACACACAAAGTGATAGATTGCACATCATCAGGCGAAAAGTTAAGGTTTGCGCATCAATCGAGATGTGAAGCTTTATGCACATCACGCAAAGTGAACAAGGCGCGCAATGTGATGGATTGCACACTCAAAGCCGAGAACAGGACGCGTAAAATAACGCAGAGTATCATAACGTGACGACAAGATTGGGCAGGATAACTACACTTTTGTGTTCTTGTGCTTTCTACACTTTTTTATTGAATCATGTTTTCTATGTTTATATATTAACATTCTTGTTAGCCTTGATTGTTGCTTCTTTTTTTTTCTTTTACAGATAAAGCATACGTTACTTCACATTCGCTTTTACATTTCCATGTAACACCTATTATTATTTTTACTACAGGTTATGGTAAAATTTTTTAGGCTATTGAGTTAACACGTAGAGTTTAATTTATTTTTTAGACGGCTGGAATTTCATATCTAAGAAAAATGTTACGAAGAAACAACGAAATGAAACACACCAAACCTTTGTGAAGAGACAAAATCAAAAAAATGAAATGATTAAATATTATTATGCACAGGGGCGGGCCTACCCTCTGACTAAGGTGGGCGGCCGCACCCCTTGAAAAAGAAAATTTAGTGTATGTTTTAAGCAAAAAACCCGACCGCACCCCTTGAAAATACGGTTGAACACCTTATCCGCACCCCTAGCAAATAATTACTGAGTCCGCCACTGATTATGCATTATCATTAAAGAGAATTCACATCGCGTTCATAAACATTAATCATTCCTAAAAAAACTAAGCTTTTAACTGTTAAAGTAGTTGGATACTTTGAGATATCAACAACAATAGTGATAGCAAAGACAATCGTTGTTCCTAAAATCACATACTCCTTCTCCCTTTCCACCAGGGTATTTTCTACCGCATTTAGCAATACAATCTAGAAACGTACAACCACCCTTGTACAACACCTCATGGCATACAGGGCATCTACCATCGACCATTGAAACTCCAACTATAAAACAAACATATATATATTTGTATTAGTACTTTTCAATTTGTAAAAATATTTAATGATAAAATTAGCTATAAACTAATTAGCAAACCTGTAATGATAATAATGAGTAGCACCAAGCAAGAGTATGTAGACTTGGTCATGTTTATGATCAGACACGGAAATTGCTTAATCGTGGAGTTTTAAGACGATTTTGTTGTTAGGATCAGTCATGTTTATGTCACTTAAATAGGCAAATTTTGTATCTTATTTCTCTATACATTGTACTTAATGCGAAAATATTTTTAGTGAATATATTTAATACAAAGATAAATTTCATATCTGATAATGTAACAATTGTTTGATTAATAGTATAATTATATATTTGACATTAAATATTATGCAAGTGTGATACATATCTTTCATTTATTGGAAAAAACATATGAAATTATTATAAACTGTTAAATTATATAAAATATGTGACTATTAATTATTTTAACAGTTATGGATATATATATATATATATATATATATATATATATATATATATATATATATATATATATATAGTGGAAGGTTCAAATGAGAAGAATTTTTTTGTAAGAAGAAAAAAGAAGAAGTTTCAACCAATAAGAATGCTTCATTTTACTTCATTTAATATTTGCATTTAATTTTAATATAAGGGTATATTGGTAAACTTACATAAATCATTAATTTGTATTCTTTCTCTTTAATAACTAACTAAATTAAATTTGTAACTCCTTTTCAAAATATATACTTTTTTCAAATTAAAAAAACAAATTAATTTAATGTGTAGAATAAATTATTAGTTGTGTAGGATAAATTACGAGTTGTGTAGGATATATTTCGAGGTGTGTAGGATAAATTTCGATTGTGTAGGATAAAATTCTATAATGTGTAGGGTATATGTAGGAAAATTTTGATATGTGTAGGTTTTGTAGATTATATGTAGGATAATTAATGATTAGTTCATTAATCAATTAAAGAGAGAAAAATTAATGATATGAGTTATAAATGAAATAGTATTTTACTCATATGCCCTTTCTTCTTTTTCTTCTCACATTAAATTTCTTCTCAAATGAACCTTCCCCTATATATATATATATATATATATATATATATATTTGTAGGGGAATGTTCATTTGAGAAGAAAATTTAATTTAGAAGAAAAAGAACAAAGGGTAATATTGTAAAACATTAAATAGTTTTTTTCATTTATCTCATTTATTATCATTTTTGACTAATTAATTAGTCATAAAGACTAGTATCCTCCACACTAACTTTTTTGCCTACACACATAGTTATCTTACATATTTCGAAATTAATCCTACACATTGAAATTTATCCTACAGAACTCGTAATTTATCTTACACAACTCGTAATTTATCCTACGGTTTAAATTATTTTTTTTTTTTGAAAAAATATATATTTTGAAGATAAGTTACAAAATATTTAATGTAGTTAGCTATTAAAGAAGAAGACTATAAATTAATGACCTATGTAGATTTACCAATGTACCCTTATAATAACATTAAATACTTATATTAAATGAAGTAAAATAAAGCATTTTTATTGGTTGAAATTTCTTCTTTTTTTTCTTACAAAAAATTTCTTTTCATTTGAACTCTTCACTATATTTGTATTGTTACTTTTAATTTGTAAAAAGGATTTAATGATAAAATTAGCAAGATAACTAATTAGCAAACATGCAATAAAAATAACGAGTAGCACCAAGCAAGAGTATATAGACTTGGCCATGTTTATGATCAGACACGGAAAATGCTTAATCATGGAGTTTTAAAACGATTTTGTTCTTAGGATCAGTGTAGGATCGATTTGACGATCAAGTGAGTCAATTAAAGTCAATACACCACTGTTTGAGTGGCGGAAACAAACAAATAGTGTTGAATCAGAGAAAATTGAGTAGAAAACAGAGATATCACTTTAACACAGCTTTCTCTTCATCAGTACAATCTTCAACCTCAACCCTATCATAGACATCTGCCTCTTCAACATACTTGTATTCATACTCAGGTTGTTGGTTGATATCGAAAGCATTCAATTCTTCTCCAAAATCGAACTTGAACTCATCTTCATTAACATTAAACATCTTGAGAACTTCATCCAAAGTATGCGTATGCCTGATTTCTCCTTCTTCTACATCAGGCTCAATACGAAGAATCAACTTTTCAACCTCTTCGACATTCTTATCATCCACATCTCCCCCTCTCCATCAGCATCATCATCATGATCTTCATTTGCATCATCATGCATTAAATCATCAACATTTTGCTCTTTTGATGCTTCAGTAACAGTAACACCCGTACCACCCTGATCGTCATCATAATCGTCGTCACTGTGACTACTAGCAGAGAATACTTTTTCTTCATCATCATCCTCTTCGTCATCACCCTCTTCGTCGTCATCCTCTTCGTCATCATCCTCTTCATCGTCTATTTCATCATCATCAGCAATATCTTCAAGTAACACATCTTCTTCAAAGATAGCTGACACATCAGATATAGGAACATGATTCTGAATAGGAGACTCAGGATTAGTAGATAGAACTATTGATCTTTCTGCAACTTCAGAACCTTCAACACCTTTTCCTTTATACTTCATTTCGGTTTCAATTTCAGCTTGGCGTTTTGCCCTTAACTCTTCAACCCCTATCTCCTCAAACCTCTGTTCAATTGACTTCCCGAGGATATTTTCAATCACTTTATTCATCATATACAGCTCATCCCTTTTCATCACCTTGGCAGCTTCAAGTTCTTTGTTTTTCAGTTCAAAGTACTTGTTCTGTTCGTCTCTACGTGCCTTTTCATCCTCCAACTCTACTACTCTGACCTTCAAAATATCAATTTCAGTCTGATCTGCTTCTATTTTCTTCAGCAAAGACTTGTTTTCAGACTCAACTTTCTTGACACGTATTTCAAGAATCTTCTCACGATCTGCCAATCTTTTGTTTTCAACCAACACTACATCACCTTTCTTTTCAACATTCTTTACTTATACATCACTTGCGAAGTTGAAATCACCAATCTCTTCAAGAGAAATACCTTCTGGTGGAATATTTGGAAACATTTTGTATCCAGAAGACCCAGGTGTGGTTTGAATATATGGTTGTGAAGATGGTGGTGTTTGAAAGATTTGTTGTGAAGTAAGTAAAGGTTGTTCTTGGAATGTAGTTTGATGTGGTGGTGTAAAATGTGGTGGTGATTGGATAGGAGATGGTTGTCTTGGGGGTGTAGGTTGTTTTGGAGGTGATTGATGTGGTGATTTTGGTGGTGATGGTTCAGGTGGAGGTGATGGTGGTGGTGTAGGTTGCTTTGTTTTTGGTGTACGTTTAGGTGCTTTAAGAGCCAGCTTTAACTTTTATCGCACTGCTCTTGGAGATACAACACTTTTCCTTGCTCCTGCTTTCTTTCTTCCACCAGAAGGAGGCGTTTGAGATTCAGACACATGTTCAGGAGATGGAACATACGCAGCATCATCCTTTTCCTGTCTTTTCATCTTTCTTAGTTGTTTTTCTTTAGCAATCTCAGCTTGAATTCTCTTTTCACGCTCTGTCTCATCAATTTCTTCATCGGATGAACTTGAAGAGCCTTTATCACCATCGTCACCTTCTTTCTCACCAGCTGCATTTTCTTTCTGAGCATTAAACTCATTAAGATCTTTCAAAAACTTTTCAGAATTAGGAGATAAACGAACATCAACTCCCACATTCACTTCAGTTTCAGCTTCAGCTTCATGTTCAACTTCAGCTTCAGCTTCTGGTTCTGGTTCTGGTACTGGTTCCTCTTCATCAGGTTCATCAACAAGCAAAGTCTCAACTGTTTTCTTTCGTCTTTTCTTTGGTTGAGATGAAGAACCTTCATCAGTTTGTACTTTCGGTGTTGTTTGTCTACCTTTCTTCTTTTTCTCCTCTTTCAAGAACCATTCACTGCGAGACTCCCTGAATTTTTCAAGTACTTTTAGCTCATCGGCATAACTTTTCTCTTTCCTTTCTTCTTCATTCCTCCAGTTCTGGTGATTAACTGGATCTGGATCTTGATACGTCTTTTCTTTAATGAATCCAAAGAATTCAACTACAAACGATGGCTCTGGATGATTCGGATGATATCTAGCCAATTGCTTCAAAGACTCATTGTCCATGTGATACAGAATCAACAAATCATTCTTCTCATCTCTTTCCAACTGAGGATAAGCATGATCTAAAATCATCTGGATAAAATGCGGATACAACCAAGTCTTGTTTTTTGATGTTGCATTCTCAACCAGATAATGAAACACAATCTTCGTGAAATTATACTTTTTGTTCAGCACTAAAGCTGTCACCATGTTCATCTGGTAGTCTCTCATCACGTCGTAACCACATTTCCTGTGGCTGAGAGCTAATACAACAGAATGAATCATGAACTTGTACAATCTCGGAAAGTTTGCCTTCAAATAATTTGCCTTGTTGAGATCACCGTTGTAACCCATCCGCAGCATACACCCTTTAACCATCCTCTCAGGAAACTTCGTTGGAGAGTTCTCGTCATCAGGAAAATTCATCACTTCTCTCACAAGCTGTTCAGTGATGATAATTGGTTTGTCTTTTCCATTCACTTTCACAACTGAATTAATGGTCTTGTTTGCTTCATCATAAGTCGCCTTCTCCCATAAATACTTGATATGAGATCTAAACACCAAACGTTGATCTGATAAGGCTTTCTGTATAGGCAGTCTCTCCATAAACTCCAGAATATCTTTAAATCCAACCATCTTTGAAAGTTCTTTGTCATATACACAGCACGTGTTATGCAGAGGATCAAACAGTACGTTCGAAGTCTGCAAAATCACAACACACAACAAGTTCAACACTTAGGAAAATTTATTTCACCTAAAACATCATTCAAACAGAATCATATTCCATACGGAATTAAATTCACAAATGAAATCAGTTCATGCGAGATTACTTTTCAAGCGGAATCACTTTCAAACGGTATTACAGTTCATGCGAAATCAGGTTCATACGATATTAACTGTTTCAAGCGAAATTACCCAAACTCAAACTATTATGAACTGATGTTAAAATTAATGACATGGGTTTGTTATTCAATGGATTCCGAGAAACATGATGTATTTTTTAAGCATTTTTATCCATTAAATCCCCTAGATCTGAGTTCAAACTATCTGCACTACCGACAACACCTAAAAACTGTCAAATTTAAACCCTAATCATGTTTAATATCAGATTCCGAGTGCAATGGTTTGTTATTTGTTCATTATACAACGTAATCAAACCCTAGATCTAAGTTATCAACAGTTCAAACGAGATTAGACAAAAATCCGATCAAAACTGACAAGATATACTACCTTTCCCATAATAATAGTTGAACCGGCCAACTAGAATCAAGAATCGGTAGAAAAACAGGCAGAATAATGGATGAAAATGATGATTTTGAAATTCCGCTTGAACAAGTCTTTGATGCGAAATCAGGTGATAAATGAGCTTCAAACGGAATTACCAACCTATTTATAGACCAGGTAATTCCGTGTGGAATTACCTTTAAAGACATTCACGCGGAATTAACTTCAAACGGAAATCCCGGTTCATGCGGAATTAGGTTTGGAACGGAATTACCATTCAAGCGAGATTAGTGTTTCAAACGAGATTATACTTGAACTTTTTCAATTTTTCACATTTTTGAGCTTTTACCGACACACCTAGTTAACCAAGTCCAAGTTAATGACCCTGGTCAACTGTTTAGCCTGCCAAGTCCAAGTTAACGACCTTGGCGGACCAGATTATGAAGATGCTGATTTTGAAACAAATTTTATGTTCAAGTTAATGAACTTTTGAACATTCAAGCAATTATCAATCACATTTTTAAACTTCTGCTTACCCAACCCTCATGATCCAGACATGTTCTGCACAATAGACTTTGATCATCTGATCCCCAATGTTCGTTGTCGAAAATAAGATGAACTAAAAATCTTTTTGGATTTATGAAAATGATAAGCAGAAAAACTGTACACACAATGTTTTTGTGAGCGTGTTAGGGGATCATATCAGCTTCCGACAAGAGACGAGTATCGTTAAGCTTAGATTTCATTCACAGCATTAAACAGTTCGCTTAGATTGTCGATATACTGATCCTCTTAAATCTTCACACAATTTTCAATCTGTTCGGGATATGGATTTAGTGTTTTAAGATCTTAACTTTTACGCGTGTACCACCTCAGTATATACTCCCGTATCTAGATCCCAATATTCAGTCTTACAGGTGAGTATACCTAGATGATATCTGTAATGGGGTGAATGCGAGGCCGTGAGAGCTCAAGTCAGAACTTCCGTTCAGCAGAGAGATGGCGGCTCGACTTTCAGTGGGTTCCCTTTAAGGAATCTTTTTTACAACAGCACATGATTAGCATTTTTCAATGTTTTCATCATTTTTTATGCTGAGGGGAGGCTTTACGAGTAAAGCTTGTGCAGAGTATTATACGAGGCCTAGGCTATTGCTTCCGCAAAATCAGAAGTCCAGGTATAATACCCCAGATATCACTAAGTATAAAGACCTAGTATCTTAGAAAGAGGGACCTTTCAAACAAGATTTCGGGGGTTACCCATATATCCTGGAGATGTTCCCCACGTAAAAGCAAGTAATTATTTATGTTTATATCCCAAACAAATCTACTAATTTTGTAAAAACCTATTGGCACATCATCAGCGAGACTGCTTAACACATGTTAAACATTACATTTCTTTAGCGTACAGTATCTGTCTAGCTGATGTACTATCATTTCCCCTTTTTACAAAAACTCTTTTTCAGTTTTTCAATGTTTTTGGATTTTTCAAATTTTCTATTGTTTTTGGCTTTTGAAATTTTATCATGTTTTTGTATTTTTCTGCAAACTTTCTCCCCCTAAAAACAAGAACATATTTTTTGAGTTTTTGGTTTTATCAAAAGCAGAAAATAAACTGTACAATAAAATTGACAACAAGACATCAGATCGCCGCCCTCTTCGGCTTCACATTCCTCAACCCTCCCAGAAAGCAAATTTTTCATCCCATTTAATTTCAAAAGATAGTTAAATCTCTTTTTATCAAACAGTTTGGTGTAGAAATCAACCTTCTGTTCATCGGTGTGTATATGTTCTATCCGAATCAATTTCTTCTCATGACAATCACGGATGAAATGATGACGGATTTCAATATGTTTGGTTTTAGAATGGTGAACCGGGTTTTATGTTATATTAATTGCTGCTTCATTGTCCACGAAGATCGGCATGTCCAAGAACTGCAAACCAAAGTCTCGCATCTGCTGTTGGATCCAAAGGATCTGAGAGCAACAGCTCGAGGCCGAAACGTATTCAGCCTCGCAAGTAGAGAGCGCTACTGAGGTTTGTTTCTTGCACTGCCAAGTGACTAATCTATTTCCGAAGAACTGACAGCCTGCAGTGGTGGACTTAGCGTTTTGCTTGCAGCTACCAAAGTCAGAATCAGCAAAACCAGTAAGAGAGAAGTCACCCGTCTTAGGATACCACAAGCCGATGCTTGGGCAGCCTTTCAAATACCGTAAAATTCGTTTGACGATTGTCAGGTGTGACTGCTTTGGACTTGACTGATATCTGGCGCGCAAACACGTTGGATACATGATGTCCGGGCGAGAAGCAGTAAGATACATCAAGGATCCAATCATTGACCGATAGAGTGTCTCATCCACTTTTTCTCCACTCTCATCGGGGCAAATTCCATGATTCTATGCAAGGGGGGTTGATGCTGGACTGGATTGAGCCATGTTGAACTTCTTCAGCACATCATTCACGTACTTCGTTTGATGAATGAAGATTCCGTCGGGCATCTGCTCCACCTGCAGCCCGAGGAAGAACTTCATCTCCCCTATCGAACTCATCTCGAATTTCTTTTTCATCACCTTCTCGAAATCTTTACACAAGTCGTCATTCGTTGAACCAAAAATGATATCATCACCATAGATCTACACGACTAAGAGATGGCCTGCAATTTCCTCTGTAAACAGAGTGCTATCAATTGTCCCTCTGCTGAACCCGTTGGCCAGCAGATTTTGGGAAAACGTCTCATACCAGGCTCTCGGGGCCTGGTGAAGTCCGTAAAGCGCCTTATCCAGAAGATAGAGTTTGTTCTTGTGTTGTGGATCAGTGAAACCCGGTGGTTGTCCCACATACACTTCTTCTTTGATATTTCCATACAGGAATGCATATTTCACATCGAGTTGGTAGACTTTGAATCCGTTCCACGATGCAAACGCCAGGAAGATCCTAATAGCCTCAAGTCTAGCAACAGGCGTATAAACCTCATCATAGTCGATGCCTTCTTGCTGACTGAATCCATGTACTACCACTCGTGCTTTGTTTCGAACGACGACTCCTCTATCATCTCTTTTGCACTTGAAAACCCACTTTGTCTTTATAAGCTTTTGATTTTCAAGCAGGTCTACTAATCTCCAAACACCCAGTTTTTAAAACTGCTGCAGCTCTTCCTGCATGCATTCACCCAACTGTCTTCAGTCAAAGCTTCTTTATATGTTCTGGGTTCAATCTGCGAGATAAAACATTTAAGTGAGAATTCTTCCTGTAAAGGAGCAACAGATGAATAAAAACATGTAAGTGCTCTGTTGATCTGATCTCTTGTCTTTACACCAATCTGTAGGTCACCGATAATCTGCTCTGAAGGATGATAAGACAATGTTCGTGGCATAGCAGTGTCAGGCACATTAACTTCTGATTGCAAGTTCGTAATATCTAGATCACCGGTGTGATCCTCAGCTTCCGTCGTTGTAACATCTAGTTCCTCGTCAAAAGTCGGACCGGATTCTGCTTCTGAGTTGTCAGAATTGTCAAATATTGGAGCTGGTTCCTCTGGTGGTTCGTGAGCAGTTCCACTTGGACCAGCCTCGCGATTGTTCGTACCCTCGGTGGGTTGAGAAACTACTAGCGGTCTAGGCACTTGTTCTTGCGACATGGACTACTGATATTGGTACAAAAGTGCTAGTTCCTCATCACTTGGCTGAATCAACAATTTGAAAGACTCCCAGAGTTTGTTGTAATCGAACAAGAATCTTTGTCCGGGAAGTTGTGGTGGAGCAGTGTGTTTCTGACAAGCTACATGCTGAACTTGAATTACTTTTCCCAGGCATGGCACAAACACCCTCTTCAATGGGCTCGCGTAACCTACAAAGAAACCATCATTACTTTTAGCACCGAATTTACCATCTTGATCTATGAAAGTACATGGAGATCTAAACGGTTCTAGAAACTTTAAATTGGGCTTGTAACGATGTAAAAGTTTAAAACACGTTTTCTTGTATTTCTTGACGGTGAGCACTCGGTTCAAAGTATAGCACGCTGTTGCAACTGCTTCACTCCAGAAGAAAATGGGTAACTTGGAATTGGCAAGCATTGTTCGAGCAGTTTCAATCAAAGTACGATTCTTTCTTTCAGCTACACCGTTCTGCTGTGGAGTGTATGGCGCGCTGAATTCATGAAGAATCCCTTTCTCGTTACAGAACTCGAGCATTCGATTATTCTTGAATTCCGTTCCATTATCACTTCTTATTCTCCTGATCGGCAGCTTATACAACGTCTCCATCTTATTGAATAGAACCATCAGTGACTCAAATGTCTGATCTTTCATTTCCATGCACACTACCCAAGAGAATCTTGTGAAGTCATCAGTAACCACAAGACAATATAAGTCACCACTAATACTCTTCACATTAACCGGTCCAAAGAGATCCATGTGGAGTCTCTCGAGCGGTACTCTGATCGAATTCAGCAACTTCTGCGGGCGTGTTTTCCTTGTCTGCTTTCCTTTCTTGCAAGTTACACAGTCATCATGCAAATGAAAAATTTTCAAATTCACACCTTCAACCAAATCGTTATGTACAAGAAAGTTCATTTTCCTAACATGAATGTGGCCCATCTTTCGATGCCACATGATCGACTCTTTGTCTGTAGCTTTGGTTTTCATCACAAAACATTGTTTTTGATGATCTGTTGGTGTTGCGACACTCATGTCAAGAATGTATAAATCATTTTCTCGTGGAGCTCGCAACAGCACCATATCCTCAGGGATTTTAAGCCCAGTTTTTAAGACAAGACATTCATTTTTAGTGAAATGTACGGTAAAAGACTTGTCACAAATTTGTGAAATACTCAGCAGATTATTTTCCAGTTCAATTATGTAGTTCACTTTTTCAAACGATTTAACTCCATTCGTTAAGGTTCCTTGACCAACAATCCTTCCACCCTGGTTTCCAGCAAATCCGACGTATCCACCATTGATAGATTTCACGTCATAGAGCAACGCCAGCATTCCAGTCATGTGTCTTGAGGCTCCGCTGTCCATTATCCATTTTGATATTATCGACCTCGGCAGCCCCTGCAAACATTATAGCAATTCACTCAAACAAAGACGCTCATGACTTCTTAACAGCTGAAACACTTCCAACTACTATGTCACACGTCACATCAACCTTTGGAAAGTTAACAATGACATTTGGAACATCAATTTTGACTTTTGATTTTAATTCTTCCTTTTTAATCGGTGGAAACTCTTCAAGAATTTTATCAAGTTCAAACTTAAGCTTTTCTACATCATCTTTAAAAACTTTTGTTTCATTTTTCAAAACACTTTCCATCTTTTTCTCCTCAACCGATGATTTTGATTTCACTACCCAAGATTGATTCTCAAAAACTTTCATTTTTCGATAAATCTTTGAAGTCTTTTGAACTTTTGAAGATTCGCCAACCTCAAAAGTTGATTTCGCCTTATCTTCTGATTTCCAAGATTCACCCCTCTTCAAAATGCGAACCGGTGAAACCATTGGTTTTTTACCCTTGTTATCAGTTGGAGATTTAGGTCGGGGTTTTTGCAAAACAGGTTTTTCAAAAACAGGTTTTTCAAAGACTTTCTTGCATTGTTTGGCCATGTGACCAATCTCATTGCAGCGATAGCAAACTCTTTTGTCATATTCGACAAAAGTTGATTTGAACGACTCTTCTTTCAGTTTCTTCGCTGCACTGAAATCATCAATGGCTTTCTGACTGAAAATGTACTCTTTTTCAGTATCAACACTTGGACCAACAACGAAAACATCACTCATTGTTTCCTTCGACTTGATATTCTTCTTAACCATTTTCTTTTCAAAACCAATTCCTTTTTTTAAATTGTTTCCATTTCGCTTGTTACCACCATTTCCCTCCCACTCTTTCTTACCCGAGTTGTTAGATTGTGATTTAACAAACGACTTCTTGGGTTTTGAAAAGAACTCTTTGTTGTTCACCTCAGAAATGTTAATTTCGACCAATTTGAACACTTTTTCAATATTCTCAATCTTTGCATTTTGGAGCGGATACTCAAAATCAGAATAAAGCTTGTCAGTTCCAATCATTGTGTAAACCACAATGATCGGCTCATCATTTGCGACTTTGTCTGATTTTGGTATGAATCGGTCTAAGAAATTACTGTTTTCTTCAGAATCAAACACAAATTTCTCAGAATGAGTGTTCACTATCTCAGACTCCGAGTTATCACTCTCTTCGTCTAACACTTGGTCAACAACGGTCTTGATAGCCTGTGACTCATTGTCAGTGTTGGACGGAGAGAATGTAACATCAATACTTTCTGGTAACTCTTCCTCAATGGTCCTCAGTTTGAGGTTCAATGCAGCTTCCACCCCATCTGGATACTTCTGGGTGTAATGATTCCACATTAGGGGTGGAACACTGTTAAAGACAGGTGTTGCATTTTGTTGTTGTGGGACAATCTGCTCAATCACATAAGAAGATGCAACATAGCTCATTAACTTCTTATCAATTCTTTCATTCTCAATTTTTGTTAACTCTAACTCTTTCTTCAATGAAGCAATCGTGTCTAAATGAAAATTGATTTCCACTTGTTTATCAAAAATTGTTGATTTTAATAATCTTGTGGCTTTATCATTTTCAACACTCTCCTTTTGAATCATTTTTATAGATTTAGCCAACTTGTCATAAGTTTCTTTTACTTCACTTAGGTCAAATTTAATCATATCAGTGTATTGTTTCAATTCCTGAAACTTTGTGTCCTTTTTAAGACACTCCATGCAAGGTTTTGAACAATTTTGGCATGGGGTTTCAGAAATTGACTCAATCTTCTCGACAATCTTTTCTTCCTGATCAATATCAACATCCTGTTTACCGACATTATCAGACTCTGACTCTGACTCAGTCACTTCTTCGGTTTTGACCTCCTCACTATCAGATTTCCCGTCAGACTCCATTTGACCTGACTCTGTTTTGACTGACATACTTTCAACTAACTCAGTATCACCAGACTCTGATTCTACAGGTTCTGTGTCTACCTCTTTCAGTTTTCCCATTAAGGCTCTGTCAGCAATCTCTTTCAGTGTCTCTTCAGTCATTTCCTTGGTTACATCAATCATCTCTTCAACCGAATCTTTCTTTACATTATACTGTGGGCAAAATCCTGTTGTTGGCTCTCCGAAGTAACCTGCAAAAGAATCAAACACTTTAGGAGGCATAATTGATTTTAAAGAACTAGCTAAAACCTTCTGTTCGGTTTGATAATAGTAGACTTCGGCAGTTATTTAACTCAAGATCATCCACATTTTCACAGACACATCCTCACTAACCACCTCTGGTTCAACAACACTTTCTGATTCCTCCACAATCTCAGCCATCATAGCTTTTCCGACACTGCCCGGGATGTATTTATCCCAACTGAATCCTTCAGCTACCTTCTCATCATCTTGGTTGACTATGAGAGCTTTCTCCGGCTTGTTCTCAATCTGAGGTCTTTGAACGACTGGTTGTTGATTTGGCTTGTGATAGATCACCTGTCTGTAGTAGTCGTTGGTAAATAGATTCTGGTGATTGTTGACCTCTCTATTCGGACACTCTCTCTTAAAATGCCCTCTTTCTTTGCATTTAAAACAAGTCACTTTGGACTTATCAAATCCGAGCTTTTGATCTAGTCCAGACAAACTGTTTCGACCCGTGATTTCCAAAAACCTTTGGGCTCTTCTAACCAAACTAGCCATCCCCCACTTGATGTCAATCAGCTCTAGCTCTTCCGGATCTATTTAATCGTAATCCTCCTTGGTCATATCAGGATTACTGATCTTTCCTGCCACCAAACTCTCGTACGACTCCAGAACGGAAGCTAACAGTGAAATATGTTGTTTTGCAGCCGCTTCAGTAAACTCATGTACGTTCTTGATGTTGACTGCAATATTACACTGAATCCCAGAAACATATCCCTGATTGTTCGAGCTAGATGAGATTTGAGGTGACATCTGTTCAGAAGCTTTGAAATTTGGCTCAAAACTAGCAAACGGTGAAGGCTTGTTGTTGCTTGGAGTACTAGATGAAACACCCGATGTTGAATCTGCGCTGAACGCTGTTTGAATCTTCGGGCTTAGATTTGTTGTTGCTGGTGTGCTGCCTTTGTAATAAAGAGACACATCCTGTTGAACGTTTGCAGAATTCATCTTTTTGATCTTTATTAACTCTAACTCATGAGCTTCGATTTTCTCTATGAACGAACTAAGATTCAAATTAGCAAAATCTGAAGTACCCCATTCGTCGTAAGGCATTGCATCTGCCAACTTATCGATCCACTCCTCATTTGTCTTGGTTATTTCCAATCTCTTCATCTCCACAACTAGATGGCAAATTCTTTCTTTATCAAAGCCTTTTTGCTCTTGATCATGGACACACTCCCTTGAAACTTTACTTTCAATTGCTGCCAAACTGGTTGTGAATTATCTTCATGCTGCAACAACACCAAGATATCCTCTTTAATTTCCTGTTGAAGAATGCTCATCATCTTTTTCTCAGCTTTGAAGTCATCCTTTTCAGTTTGTGTTAAACTCCCAATCCCCTTCTCAAGACCCAAACCATATCTTGGTGGAACATACTTCGACTCAATCTTCATCTAACATTCAAAGTGGTTGACTTGTACCCAGTTTTCGAATCTCCCAGACCAACCCGAATTCTCATCGATATTCATCAGTTTAGGTGGTTTCTGCATCGTCCCTAACTCATTCTCCATATTGACGTTCTGCACTATACTGGCTGGGTTCTGTGCTGCTGTCATCCCACCGCTGGCAAAGAAGTTATAAAAATGTTGATTTTCCATTTTTTAGAAATCAGATTACCAAAAAAAATTTCAAGATTTGAAAAAACAGGTGTTTCAAATGAAATTACATAAGATCAGACTTTAAATGAAATTACAGACCTAATGGACTTTCACACGGAATTAGATCTTCACACGAGATTAACTTCAAACGGGATTAGTTTTCAAACAATTTTTACGTATTCAAATGAAATCAAGTGAGATTTCGTGCGGAATTCGAGTTTTTTGTCACTTAAACTTTGAATTTTGATCTGATTCTCTCAAGGGTTTGTTAAAACACAGTTTTACACACAATACTAGAAACTCAGTCCATTTTGTCCGTTAGATTGTCCAGAAGTCCAAAAAAGTGTAATAAAAAGCACTAATTCAAGTGTATTGGCTTATAACTGGCTCTGATACCAATTGTAGGATCGATTTGACGATCAAGTGAGTCAATTAAAGTCAATACACCATTGTTTGAGTGGCAGAAACAAAAAAACAGTGTTGAATCAGAGAGAATTAAGTAGAAAACAGAGATATCACCTTAACACAGCTTTCTCATTCATAAAACAACTTGATTACACGGCAGGATTTTGGCAGCACTTCGTTACTATGCAGCTAATTCCGTACAAAATAAGAAAGCAAACATACATATATATAGGTCACTAATTCCGCACGAAACTAGTACGTGAGAGTTCATGCGGAATTACTAATTGTAATTCCGTGCAGAATTAGTTGAGGACCTTTCATGCGAAATTACATAAGAACCCTTAAACTTTACATTTTTGACACTAAGACCTCTATACATTAGGACCTAGACACAAGACGTAGGCTTTATACATCGTGCACTAACAATCACCCGGCGGGGAGTATCGTGACGTAGTTGATATCGTCATAGTCAAATGTATACAGTTTAATGCATAGCGGAAGTCTTGGATGAAAATAATATTACAAAACCGAAATTTAATGTATAATTTAAATATTATACAAACGATTGTATATGGATCCACAGGCGGATCTTAAAACATAAATGTAAATATTGTTCAACAGACTTTAGACGTTTAGAACTTGCAAGATTCCTTATTAACGCCCCGAGCTCCCAGCCAATTACGTACGGTACCTGTCACATAGCCTGTTTAGAAAAATACGTCAGTTTAAACTAGTAAATACACTTAACCGATTCTTTTGAAAACATTTATGAAAATTGGTTAAAATGCACAAGGCACAAACATTTTATAACTTGGGATAATTATATTAATAATAATCTTGTATCGGATTTACATGTTTATCCAACATTTACGATCGGTATAAAAGCCGAACAAGATTAATCGACACACCACAAACATAAACTCACCAGAAGTTTCCTCATGAGTGAGTATATCTTTTACATACGCAACAGACAGGTGTATGCCTACACCCCGGGCTTAAGTCGTGGCCATTCACGCTTTTTGAATGAGCCAAGGATATCCAGGACACGGTCGTTAACCCCCAATGTTATTTGCTATCAAGCAACACTGATTAAAACAGGATTATACAATTTAAACATATTCGATTAAAAGGTTTCTACACCCGACCAAGCGGTAATAATTTACCGTATCTCAAGCCCGTATAAGGGAAGATAAGTTAAAAGTAATTACCTGAGCTAAAATGTAAATTTAGTCAGCCGTATATTCTAATCAGCAAGTGCAAGTACTACTACCGGGGCTCTCATTCTGGAACGAAGGTTTTATTAACCTATTAGATTCCTAACGGGTCTTATTAAGTTATAACTTAGACCGGTTAGTTTTTAAGGAAGGTTTACGGTTCAAAACGCAAGATTAAGCGAGGACCGGATTAGAATGTGATTTAGACCCAACAAGTATGAAGACTTGTATAAAATGGGTAAACTAAATACATTTTGGATTTTGAAGTAAAAATGATAAGGTTTGACCCATTTCGGCTAATTTATGCAAACTAGTTACATAAACTGTACCGAACGCGTATATGCATAACGGGTAACCGAATGAGTAATGTACAAGTTCCACAAGTTAATATGCTTTCAATATGATATGATATCAGTAGGATATCTTCCATTATGCCCAAAACGAATTTAAACCAATTTAAGCCCGTAAGGGTATTTTGGTCATTTTAAAGTTTATAAAAGAGGTTTACACATAAACTGAGGTTCTGGTCTAAAAACATTCTGTAAAATTATTTATATTACATTTTTATATTAGAAATATATAATACATATGTGTTTTTAATCATTTATGGCCAAACAATGCACTGTAGGGGCATTTTGGTCATTTCACATATGCTTTTAAGGTCAAATTTGGAAATCTGAGTTCAAGACTTATACTTACTGTTAAAGTATAAAAATTTATTTTTAAAATCAGTAGGTAACAAGTCTTAAGCGTTAAATATGGTTTTAAACCATACTATGCGCTTAATAAGCGTAAAAGTTGGTAATTTACGGTATTCAAGATGTTTATAAAATTCTGAAGTTTTGATCAGTCTCTAATGCTTAAAATATTTTATTTAACATATGATATCAGTAGGAAAAGGTTTGGTATTCAAATCGTATGTTCAATTCATTTTATTAACAAAAAGGGCATTACCGTAATTTACGGAATTTATGCTAGAACTCTATGTTATGGTCAGTATAAAATTTGAAAAAAATTTCCAAAAATCCCTAAATATTATATCATAACAGTGGGTAGCAAGTTTGGTGCCAAAAATTGGGTTTAAATATGAGTTATGCGGAAAACGCCATTTAATTAACAAAAAGCTTTTATTTTACGATATCTTGCATAACTTCCATTTGAGACTAGAAACGGATGTCAAATTTTTATGACATACTTATATATCAGTAATAAAGGTTTTTGTCCTCTCACGTTTTCAATAATCTCGTTTTTATACCATAAGGGCAAAATGGTCAACTTTTAAGCATTTAACGGAGACATGTAAATGATTCAGATTTCTAGGGGACCATGTAGTATGACCTCAGAGGGTTATATTAACATATAATATAGTCACAAAGGAATCCTAAGGCATAACTAAACTCAGCTAATTCGGGTCAGAGCTTAAAGTCAAATCAAAAGTCTACTTTTGCGACTTTCGGTTGCGAACCGAACCTAATTCTCAGAATTGTCTGGTTGAACATGCCTAAACATGTTCTTATGTTATTTACCAAGTTATTTAATTGATAAAATATAATTTATAGCTTCTACATTATCAGTTGTGATTTATTTTGCAAAAACTGACTCGTTTGACTTTTCTGTTAAGTAGTTTAACCCGACAATTGACTGAGATAATGTGATAATTAGAAGGTGCCCTTTTAAGGGTTTAACACCTGCATAATTACCAACACATAGCCACTTTGAATTTGAATAGTGGCTAGACCGTTAGTAATTAATCACAAAGTCAAAGCGTAATTACGATATCTTTGACTTTCAGTCATTACACTAATGAAAACTTAACTACAGAGGCTAAGAACACTTACAATGGTCCTTAGCACGAAAATTTTCACTAAGAGAGCTTCCTTCTAAGTCAGGATGCTCCAGAGAAGGTGTTTGAAAGCTTTAGCAATTGCGAGTATGAGAATTTTAAACTTGTGCAAATGAAAGAACAACTCCAAGCCCCTATTTATACTAGACGAGGTCATCACCAGATCAATCCAGGTGTTTTGCGATGTTCTCTGATGATTATAGGTGTCCAAAGTGGTTTTGAATACCAGCAAATAGTCCATAGAATCGAGTTAAGGCATGCAATGGTGAAGAACTGGCAGACCCTGCACCTGTGCATGGATTCTGCCCATTTTAAGTCGTCACGTCGCGCGACGGCAGGGGAGTATAGGTGTGGCGCGACGCCACCACTAAGGTGACCAGCAAAACAAGTTTCAAACTTGGCAGATTTGACCCCTGGACCTTCTAAAACGTAACAACTTTCATTTCAAGCACTTTTAACCCATATAATTTATATTTGGATGATCTTTAGGATATAACCAAATGTTGTTAGGTCCGGTTTCGTTAAACGATAACCGAAAACACAAGTTTTGCCACGTTGATGCTTTTAACCCTTTATTTACGAAAATTAACGTATGTATATCAAACGATATCGAAACCTTGTGAAATTTTTGTCACTTGTTCTTGAGTGTATAATTAATCGTTACAAAGCCCCGAGTTCATTAAAAGGTCACTCAGAGGTAGTAATTTAACATGTTGACGCATTTAACCCTCGCGTCTTGTAAACTTTCACTTTCTTTCACAAACGGCTTCATACGTTTCACAATTTATTTGTTTAAGGGTATAAACATCGTGTAGGGTCGTTGAGAGGCAAAATTTTCAAATGTTGACACTTTGGATCCTTTTACACACATACTTTCTTCTTTTGTCAACTTTAGTCCCTCAAAATCAATTCATTACACGTTTAAAGTCCATGACACGTGTCTTTATAATATTGGACATGATTTTGTGAGGTGTTACATCCTCACCCCCTTAAAAGAAATCTCGACATCGAGATTTACCGAAATAAATGAGGGTATTTCTGTTTCATCGTGGAATCAACCTCCCACATGTATTCTGGGCCTCTACGGGCATCCCATTTTACTTTTACGATCGGCACATGCTTTCTTCGAAGCTTCTTAACATGTTGATCCTTGATCGACAAAGGTTTTTCAGTGAACTTCAAGCTTTCATCAATCTGCACGTCCTTATGCGACATTTCTAGCGACTCGTCGGCTAGACATTTCTTTAGGTTACAGATGTGGAACACATTGTGTTTTCCACTAAGCTCTTCTGGTAGGGTTAGCTTGTAGGCCACAGTTCCGACACATTCGATGATCTCGAATGGCCCTATGTATCTTGGTTTTAGCTTGCCCTTTTTGCCAAAACGCATCACCCCTTTCTAAGGTGACACTTTGAGTAGCACTTTATCACCTACCTCAAATTTCAGAGGTTTACGCCTTTTACCCGCGTAGCTTTTCTGCCTATCCCTGGCAGCTTTGATACGATCACAGATCTGGAAAATCTTATCCGTCGTATCAAGGACTATATCAGGTCCTGACAGTTGGGTTTCTCCAACTTCCGCCCAACAAACTGGCGTTCTGCACTTCCTTCCGTACAAGGCCTCAAAAGGCGCGGCTTAGATACTCTAATGATAGCTAATATTGTACGAAAATTCAATCAAAGGAAGATGGCCATCCCAACTTCCACCCAAGTCTATAACACAAGCTCATAGCATATCCTCAAGCGTTTGAATTGTACGCTCGCTTTGTCCATCAGTCTGAGGATGATAAGCAGTGCTGAAATTTAAACGTGTGCCTAAAGATTGCTGGAAGCTTTTCCAAAATATGAGACGTGTATCTTGTATCCCTATCAGAGATAATAGATACTGGCACACCATGGAGAGATACTATCTTATCCACGTACAGTTGAGCTAGCTTATCGGAGCTGTTCGTTTCTTTAATAGGCAAGAAGTGAGCTGACTTGGTCAGCCTGTCGACTATAACCCAAATAGTATCATTCCCGTGCTTCGTCCTTGGTAACTTAGTGATAAAGTACATAGTTACCATTACCCACTTCCAAGTGGGTAGTTCAGGCTGTTGCAGTAAACCTGACGGCTTTTGATGCTCGGCTTTAACTTGTGCGCACGTCAGACATTTAGCTACATAAGTGGATATAGATTTCTTCAAACCTATCCAACAATAATTTGCCTTTAAATCCTGGTATATCTTATCACTGCGTAGATGGACTGAATATTTTGAACTGTAGCTTCCTGAAGGATCACATCTCTAAGTCCTCCATGGATACGGACCCAGATTCGTCCATTTAATCTAAGGATTTCATCCTTGCCATACGACAATTGGTCAGTAGTGACGCCTAACTTTTCATTCGGAAAGTTAGTTTCCAACACGGCTTCCTTCTGAGCAGCTAACAGCTTTTCATTTAAGCTGTTCTTTAGTTCGATGCTCTTGGTGTTGATTCTTATCGGTTTAATCCTTTCCTTTCTGTTCAAGGCATCAGTAACAACATTTGCTTTGCCTGGATGGTAGCGAATTTCGCAATCATAATCATTTAGTGTCTCCATCCAATGACGCTGCCTTATGTTAAGATCTTTTTGATTGAACAAGTGTTGGAGAATTTTATGATCAGAATAAATCGCACACTTGGTTCCATATAGATAATGCCTCCAAAGTTTCAGTGCAAATACAACGGCACCCAGTTCCAGATCATGGGTGGTGTAGTTCTTTTCGTGCACCTTTAATTGACGTGAAGCATAGGCAATAACCTTGCCTCTCTGCATAAGCACACAACCCATACCTGTGTTTGATGCATCGCAGTAAACAACAAACTCTTCAATCCTTTCTGGAAATGTCAACACAGGAGCATTGTTTAATTTCTGCTTGAGGATCTCAAAAGATTCTTGTTTCTTGGGACCCCAGTCAGACTTTACATTCTTGCGAGTTAACGAAGTTAGAGGTGCAGCAATCCTTGAAAAGTTTTCAATGAAACGTCTGTAGTATCCTGCTAGACCCAAAAAGCTATGAATCTCTGTAGGTGTTTTTGGTGCTTGCCAGTTCATAATCGCTTCAATCTTAGCGGGATCCACCTGGATACCATGCTCACTCACTATATGCCCAAGAAACTGGACTTCTCGGAGCTAGAACTCACATTTTGAGAACTTAGCATAAAGCTTTTCTTGTTGCAGAAGTTCAAAATTACACCGGAGATGTTTTTCATGATCGGCTTGACTCTTCGAATAAATAAGTATGTCATCAATAAAAACAATGACAAACTTGTCTGGATATGGTTTGCAAACACGATTCATGAGATCCATGAATGCTACAGGTGCATTAGTGAGCCCGAAAGGCATCACTAAGAACTCGTAGTGGCCATATCGAGTTCTGAATGCGGTCTTATGCACATCTTCGGTTCTGACCTTCAACTGATGATAACCTGACCTTAGATCGATCTTTGAAAAGTAACTTGCTCCTTGCAGCTGATCGAACAAATCGTCTATCCTGGGCAACAGATACCTATTCTTGATTGTAACCTTGTTCAGCTTGCGATAATCGATACATAGACCTATCGAGCCATCTTTCTTCTTCATAAATAGGATGGGCGCTCCCCAAGGAGACGAGCTAGGTCGAATAAAACCCTTCTCCAACAAATCATCCAACTGTGTTCTCAATTCTTTCATCTCATTTGGTGCCAACCGATAAGGTGCTCTTGCAACTGGTGCTGCTCCAGGAATGATATCGATCCTCAATTCCACTTACCTGTCTGGAGGTAAACCAGGTAACTCTTCAGGAAAAACATTTGGATATTCAGAAATAACAGGGATGTCTTCGATCTTGGGCTTTGGCTCATCTATAGTCACTTGTGCCATGTAAATGACACAACCCTTCTTCAAACACTTTGACGCTTTAAGCATAGTTACTTGCTTAGGAAATCCATACTGCGTATCTCCCTGAATTGTAAGTGGCTCGCCATGAGGGGTTCTAACGATTACTTGCTTCTTGTCACATACAATTTGGGCTTGGTTAAAAGATAACCAATCCATGCCTATCACTATATTGAATCCTGCCAATTTTAACGGAAAGCAAAGACAGTGGAAAAGAGTGATTCCTAATGGATATAAAACATCCATCTAAGATTGTTGAAGCAGTCTCTATGGTACCATCGGCCAATTGTACTTCGTATTTTATGTTTAGAGTTTTAACTGGCAGATTTAACAGTTTACAAAATTTATTGTGTACAAAAGACTTGTCTGCGCCAGAATCAAACAATACTCTAGCATAAACATCATTGATAAGGAAAGTACCTGTTATAACATTATCATTATGTACCGCTTCCTGCGCATTCATCTGAAAGACTCATGCATTTGTCTTTTTGGCCTCTTTAGGTTTCTTTGCAAGTTTTGGGCAATTAGTTTTGATATGCCCTTTCTCGTTACAGTTGTAACAAGTCGCGTTTTTCAATTCCTTGCATTCTAACGTCTTGTGACCATTGGTCTTGCAAATCCCACAAAGTTTAGCATGTGGGTCGATCGTACACTTTCCAGAATGACGTTTTCTACAATTCCTGCACTTGGGTCTGTTGTCAGACTGACTCGAGTTTTTCTTGTACTCAGAACCTTTCTTATGATCAGAATTCCCCTTTTCATCTTGTCAGAATGATGAGAGCTCTCTTCTTCTCTTTTCCTTTTTCCCTTGTCAGAAGTCTTAACAGACTTATTCCTGATAGCATCTAAAGTGAGGGATAAGGACAAGTCTACCACGGACCTATATGTGGTAGGCCTAGATGCTTTAACATTTCCCTTAATTTCTGGTGCTAGGCCTCCAATAAAACGTCCTATGCGTTTAGGTTCAGGGGTGACTAAGTAGGGAACCAGACAGGACATGGTGTTAAAACTCGTCACATATACCTGAGAATCCAAATTCTTCATGACCAGAGTCAAGAAGTCTGTCTCGATTTCACTACCTCATGTTGAGGATAGAAGTTTTCCTTAATCAGTGCAACAAATTGGTTCCAAGACAAGTTATAAAGCGGGACCTTCCCTGTGGCTTGGATCAATGATCTCCACCATGCCAACGCTTCTCCTTTGAATGACTGTGAAACAAACTTCACAATATCCTGCTCTGCACAACCACTAATGTCTACTACAGTGTCCATCTCATCAAGCCATGTCATACAATCGATGGCTCCTTTTTCTCCTGTAAAGTCCCTTGGTTTTCAAGAGACAAAGTATTTATAAGAGCAGGTCTTAACACGTGGCTCTTGATTGAGCACAATTCATTTGGATGGAATACTTCTCTGATTCGACGAATGATGAAAATCGTCCTTATGAGATGTATGTGTCTTGGAAGGTGGTTTTGTATGAGGTGCAGATTGGGTCCTGGTGCGAGTACCACTTGATTCTTTGAACTGTTTGTCAATGGCTCGAGTGACAGCATTATCTATCATTGCTTGTAGATCTGCATCCATTACATTCATTCATGTATTGTCATTCCTCATATTGGGATGACTGTTAACTTCATCTGATTTAGGCATGCTGAAATAGTTGACAATAATTTTGTTTTAGAAGTCTATTATGGAATCACCATTTTCGATGATTCATTAACCATGGTAATTATAAACCATATTTGGTTAATTTGTTAATCATATTTATCTTAATTTTTTCATTATAATTTATCCCAGTTATAAATCATTAAGGATATTAAAGTGGCACAAAAGGCCTTATCACAAGGTCAGTTTTAAATTTATAAGCCATGATCTTATAGGATCGAGGCATTAAGGCTCGAACATAGTTCATCACCTTTTCTGACAGGAGTCATAGACTACAACTGTCATTTGTCTTATAGGACAATAGGTATGGCCCGTAGGCACTACATCACTAATGGATGTTTAAATTATCAGGTAAGAATAAGGAATTGGAAAAATCCAATATAAGGATGACTAATGTGATTTTATCGAATTCACATTTGCCAGGAGTGCTAACATGTTTTCAGATGTTAACAAAGATTTGAATCTTAAAAAGGTTTTACCATCATGGCCATGTCTAAAATGACATATAGGCTAGGTTATACCTTTAAGATTTTCTTTTAATATTTAATGGCAGATCAATTATAAATTGGAATGATATTTCTGATTTGTTTAATATAGTACATGCATATACTGACAAATAAAAATTTAAAAAATGAAACATTCCATAAATTGAAAGAAGTACATAGCTGCCCTAAACGAGACTTTAATAGATAACTTGTCCACATAGGGACTAAAATAAGAAATACAAGTCCACGCAAGGACCAAATACATAAATAAAATGTCCACGCTGGGACTTAATTGAAAATGAAACAACAATACAATAAATAAATAAGGAATTTTAATAATCCCTCTTCTTCTTCCCCTTAATAAGGTTTGCCAAACCCTTTAGTAGACCGCGGCGGCTCCTACGCTCCTCGTCTACCCTTTGTTCCACCTCGTGCAACCTTTGGAGTATCTCTTGCTGCTGCGGTGGTTGAATCTGTGGCGGCTGCAGCGGCTGCTGCTGTTGAGGTTGAGGAGGTGGTGGGTATTGATACCCATATGCGGGGTACCCAGTTGGGTACGTAGCTGGAAAGGGTCCAGGGTAGAGAGCATTGTAGTTTGCTGCCTCGAGGTACGGGTCAACGGCAGGGGCATTGTTGTAATTATAACCCGAGTAAGCTGGCTGCTCAAATGGGTTATACCCAGCTGCACCTGGGTATGATGAAATTGGGTTTTCATAACCCATGTGTGGTGCTGGTGTGACTGGTGCAGAGTCGACTTCAGAAACTGGGTTTGAAGGCCAACCCATTTGCGGGTCTTCATACAGCAGCGGGTAGTTGCTGTTGCTGGAGTGTTGGGGGTGATGAAATGGAAACCCCCATGCACGGACATCCGTGTTGTTCTTCATCGCCTCGATGGTTCGGGAGGCGGTGGCTGCTCTGGCGCTGGTGGTGGCGGTGGCGTGACCGCCTGGAAATGTGGGTCCTCAGAAGGGACCTGCTGGTGTGGTGGTGAGTTGCGGTGAGGGGAGAATACACCCGCTTGTTCGTAGCCCATCTTTCAGCAAAAATGCCAGGGCCCCTGTAAGGCGAACCATGAAAGGGTGATCCGATAGAAATCTCAATGGGATGCCTCGGCGTCCCAGATGGTAGCATTTCTGGATCTGGATCATGGTCCAGATCCATGTCCTGCATCTCAGGATAATGATCAGCTGGTCCCAAAGGGTTTTGACCCTCTGGTTCTTCTATCTGGTTCATCGGGTTGGATCGGCTTTGAAAATAAGGTGTCGGGTTCTGGAAAGAACTGTGAGAACCCGAACGCTGCAGCGGGATAAAAGAATGATGTGAATCATGCGACTCGTTATCTTGATGTGGCCCGGACGAATGGTGGTAAGACGGTGAGGAACTGAGTGAGACTGGGCGTCTCGCGGGCTCCAAATAGGTTCTCCAGTCTTCGTGAGGACTAGAGCTGAGTGTTGCTGATGGTGTACGTCGGTGAGATGGTCCGGCTTCATGGTCGTTTCTAGTCAAATTGGAGCTTTTCATCTTCCTCCTCTGCCCCTCACTCTTGGCGGCATTTTGCTTTTGATCCTGTCAAAACAAACAAAAGAAACAAACAAAAAAAGAAAAAAAGTTTAGATTAGGATTAATCCTAAGTCATTTGCCTAGACTCGGAAGTCAAGGAATGTGCAAACTCAGTCATTGAGATTAAACACAAAAGGCTAGTGTTTAATTCACTCAATGTTGGCTCTGATACCAACCTGTCACACCCCGATATTCCAAAAATATTACCGGTGGGCCCGGTGGGGAGTATCGTGACGTAGTTGATATCGTCATAGTCAAATGTATACAGTTTAATGCACAGCGTAAGTCTTGGATGAAAATAATATTACAAAACCGAAATTTAAAGTATAATTCAAATATTATACAAACAGTTGTATATGGATCCACAGGCGGATCTTAAAACGGAAATGTAAATATTGTTCAACAGACTTTAGACGTTTAGAACTTACAAGATTCCATATTAACGCCCCGAGCTCCCAGCCAATTACGTACGGTACCTATCACTTAGCCTTTTTGGAAAAATACGTCAAATTACACTGGTAAGTACAATTAACCGACTCTTTTGAAAACATTTATGAAAATTGGTTTCAATGCACAAGGCATAAACATTTTATAACTTGGGACAGTTATATTAATAATAATCTTGTATTAGATTTACATGTTTGTCCAACATTTAGGGTCGGTATAAAATCCGAACAAGATTAATCGACACACCACAAATATAAACTCACAAGAAGTTTCCTCACGAGTGAGTATATCTTTTACATACGCAACAGACAGGTGTATGCCTACACCCCGTGCTTAAGTCGTGGCTATTCACGCTTTTTGAATGAGCCAAGGATATCCAGGACACGGTCGTTAACCCCCAATGTTATCTGTTATCAAGCAACACTGATTAAAACGGGATAATACAATTTCAACATATTCAATTAAAAGGTTTCTACACCCGACCAAGCGGTAATAATTAACCCTATCCCAAGCCGGTATAAGGGAAGATAAGTTAAAAGTATTTACCTGAGCTAAAATGTAAATTTAGTCAGCCGTATATTCTAATCAGCAAGTGCAGGTACTTCTACCGGGGCTCTCAATCTGGAACGAAGGTTTTATTAACCTATTAGATTCCTAACGGGTCTTATTAAGTTATAACTTAGACCGGTTAGTTTTTAGAAAGGTTTACGGTTCAAAACGCAAGGTTAAGCGAGGACCGGATTAGAATGTGATTTAGACCCAACAAGTATGAAGACTTGTATAAAATGGGTAAACTAAATACATTCTGGATTTTGAAGTAAAAATGATAAGGTTTGACCCGTTTCGGCTAATTTATGCAAACTAGTTACATAAACCGTACCGAACGCGTATATGCATAACGGGTAACCGAATGAGTCATGTACAAGTTCCACAAGTTAATATGCTTTAAATATGATATGATATCACTAGGATATCTTCCATTATGCCCAAAACGAATTTAAAACCAATTTAAGCCGCGTAAGGGAATTTTGGTCATTTTAAAGTTTATAAAAGAGGTTTAAACATAAATTGAGGTTCTGGTCTAAAAACATTCTACAAAATTATTTATTTTATGCTGTTATATCAGCAAGATATCATATATATATGTGTGTTTTTAATCATTTATGGCCAAACTATGCACCGTAGGGGCATTTTGGTCATTTCACATATGCTTTTAAGGTCAAATTTGGAAACCTGAGTTCAAGACATATACTTACTGTTAAAGTATAAAATTTTATTTTTAAAATCAGTAGGTAACAAGTCTTAAGCGTTAAATATGGTTTTAAATCATACTATGCGCTTAATAAGCGTAAAAGTCGGTAATTGACGGTATTCAAGATGTTTATAAAATTCTGAAGTTTTGATCAGTCTCTAATGCTTAAAATATTTTATTTAACATATGATATCAGTAAGAAAAGGTTTGGTATTCAAATCATATGTTAAATTCATTTTATTCACAAAAGGGGCATTACCGTAATTTACCGAATTTATGCTAGAACTCTATGTTATGATCAGTACAAAATTTGACAAAAATTTCCAAAAATCCCTAAATATTATATCATAACAGTGGGTAGCAAGTTTGGTGCCAAAAATTGGGTTTAATATGATTTATGCTGAAAACGCCATTTAATTAACAAAAAGCTTTTGTTTGACGATATCTTGCATAACTTCCATTTGAGACCAGAAACGGATGTCAAATTTTTATAACATACTTATAAATCAGTAATAAAGGTTTTTGTCCTCTCACATTTTCAAAAATCTCGTTTTTAAAACATAAGGGCAAAATGGTCAACTTTTAAGCATTTAACGGAAACATGTAAATGATTCAGATTTCTAGGGGACCATGTAGTATGACCTCAGAAGGTTATACTAACATGTAATATGGTCACAAAGGAATCCTAAGGTATAACTAAACTCAGCTAATTCGGGTCAGAACTGAAAGTCAAAGCAAAAGTCTACTTTTGCCTAAACATATTCTTATATTATTTACCAAGTTATTTAAGTGATAAAATGTAATTTATAGCTTCTACATTATCAGTTGTGATTTATTTTGCAAAAACTGACTCGTTTGACTTTTTTGTTAAGTAGTTTGACCCGACAATTGACTGAGATAACGTGATAATTAGAAGGTGCCCTTTTAAGGGTTTAACACCTACATAATTACCAACACATAGCCACTTTCAATTTGAATAATGGCTGGACCGTTAGTAAATAATCACAAAGTCAAAGCGTAATTACGATATCTTTGACTTTCGGTCATTACTGTAACACCCCCAAAATTTCACCTGCGGAAACTCCGCGAGGCGTGTCACGCATCAGAGTTCGAGCCACCAATCACATTGAACCAATGATAAATGTTAAAATTAGTCATGACACTATTTTACCAAAATAAGTTGCCAACATAATATTAATTCTCAAAAGTTGTGTAGCGGAAGCATGTAATAAGTTGTTTAGCAATTGTTTCGTAATAACGCTTAAAACCAATGTATTAAATGTATTTTAATCCAAGAGCCTCGATCCATAACCACTCCAGCACTCCCAGATAGCAAGCTTCCCAATTCCAAGATACCTAACGACCTGCGAGCATGTAACACGTGTATCAGACAAAGCTGGCGAGTTCACAGTTTTAGAAAATGTTTATTACCCGTTGTGTGTAAAACCGTTCAATAACCAATGCAAGTAATATTGTTAATATCTCAATTCCGAACAATGACGGCTCCTGAAATACACGACTGCCCTTCCCACGTACTCCTATCTAGTACTGGGCCAGACTGGGTCATTAGTTCACCTCCGTCCTCTACAGGCACGGGGTGAGGGTGCCAAACCTAAGTAGCGCTACTAACTAATACCCGATGAGGGACTTACAAAAGATGATAGGTGAGAATATTAACCAATATACTCGTTTTTACCCAAAGACTCATCCCCCCCCATGGGATACCCACTGACTGTCCCCAACCACTGGGACGCATGCTCGAATGTAGTGAACTCACCTTGGTTTGCTCGGTAGAATTAATTACTTGTTTCACAACAGAGATTTACCAAGCCCTATGATAGTTACACATATCAATCAGTTTGCATACTAGCACAACACGTATCATTTCACATTCAGTCATCAGCTAGTGTACACGAATACAAGTGTTAACATTCATCACTAAGCATGGCATACCAATTAATCATGCACAAATTCCATCATTCAAAGTACGTTCATAACCCCCCAATATCTTTCGGTTCACAGTTATCTTTCGATCACAGGTATCTTTCGATCAACAGTTATCCTTCGGTTCATAATAGTCATGTTTCGACACAATAGTTATCTTTCGATCACACTGTTATCTTTCGGCCGAACTGTTATCTTTCGGGCCAGCTGTTATCTTTCGGCCGAACTGTTATGTTTCGATCCAATTGTTATCTTTCGACAAAGTGTTACCTTTCGATCAAACAGTTATGTTGTTTCCCTAATTTAAGCAGAATTTGTTACAATCCCCATTAATTCGATTACAATCAACTTAGTCAGTTTTCTATTTTTATGAATATCGATCAACACTACCAGTTTCCCAACCCATCAATTATCGATCAAACAAGAGTTTTCATCATGAAATTCATATGAACCCTAATATAACAAACACAAGCAATAATCATCACAATGAGCAACCAATCGGATTTCCAGGCTATCATACTAAAACAACCAAATCATTTATACGAGACCCCATAGCAGCCGGTTAATACTTGTTTGATCCTAATCCTGGATCATCCAGTCTAAACCGTAGGAATATCGAATATACATGTGAGCCGATTACAACTTACATGCGATCCAATTTGTCTAAGCATCATCACATAACAACAGATTGACAATCATACACCCAATCCGATCGTATTACATAACACGTAAATAATTGGAACAATAACATCAATCAATCATCATATCACAGAAATTATAACATCGTGACAACTAATTCAAAAGTATTAAACTAACCGGAGTGTGCGTGTGTAGTGGATCAAGATACGAGGCCCTGGTTGAAAGAGTTGTTGCCGTCAAACAAGGGAGGTTTCTAGGGTTTGCAGTATGATTGAATGTTTTGTGCTGTGAATCTACGTAACATCTTATAAAACGGATGGGGTTTGGGCCGGTAATAAGTTGGGCCGAAAGTTAAGGCTTTCAATCGAAAGACTGGGTCTTAGTTCGAAGGATCTTCGAAAGATAGAGTTTGGATCGAAGGGTGTTTCTTAGCTCGAAAGATCCTTGGTGTTTCTTAGCTCGAAAGATCCTCGAAGGATCTTATTACCTCTGGTCGAAGGATTAGTATCAAGTGTTTAACGCGTTAATAACAAGTTTGCAACGTAATCCCACTAGCAACAATAACCTTTTTAAGATGCCGACAACATGTAGATACAAACAAAAGAGTCGTGGAATAGGATAATACTAACCTCGGGAATTCGGGTTGTCACATCATCCCCAACTTGAAGGAAATTTCGTCCCGAAATTTGGCAAGTAGGTACGAGAGAGTGAAGTGACGATTCAAGATTGTTGCGGATTTTCCTCAGGTGTTACATCATCCCCAACTTGAAGAGGAATTTCGTCCCGAAATTCACCAGTGATAATCATGGTTGGTTCAACCTCTTGAACCATAGAAGGTTTTAAAGTTTCAACAGATCCTTATATTTCTATGCAGACTCCAGTCCCCGTATTGAGGTTTAACAACCCACACAATTGTCATACAACTTGTGCTAGCAAACCTTGACTCCTTAGTCCGTGTTTTCGATAGGTTCCCTGATAAATACAACTGTTCTGATGACTTCAGATTCCGACAAGGATATCATAAGGGTTTCATCAGACAACACGGTTTTACATCCACGACACCGTTTCATCCTAGTAATTCGAATGTTCCCACGCGTCGAAAACTAAGATTACCATGTTTACTATAGCGTACCGCACCCTCCTAGGGTGATACCTTCGATTATGACACGTTCGTCCACAACGAACTCCCAGAGTTTCTTAAGCTTATCAGTTTTCCTAGCAGTTACGCGTTGCCATCAAACAATTTCCGATCTAAACAATCTTCAAGAGTTTTGAGCTCAAATCCTGGACCTGTGATTAGGTTACCACCCACCTTAATTCAACAAGGAGATTAGCGTTACTGTCCAAGCGATGCCTCAACCAAGGCTATATGCATACTAATACGGTAACAGCTGCTGTAGACTCACCCAAAGATAAGCGTCCTTCCAGTTCTACTACAGTTAACCATACACATGCTCACAGCATGTCCTCGTGTGCAAGGATGGTTCGTTTACTCTGATCGTTTGCCCCACGGTGATACGAAACGTCCATGCCTAGACGTAAGCCGAGGATATCGTGTATTGCCTGTCATAAATTAGGTATAGCTCCAATATCGGAAGTAATAGAAGTTGGCACCTCGTGCCTGAGACCGCCTCTCTCAGAAGAACATCCACAGCTTGTGAAGACCCGCTAGTTTTCTTGATTGCAAGAGAGTGTGCTGGTTTCGTGAGACAATTGACGATCACCAGGTGATATCGGTTCCGTTCTGAGTTTTAAGTAAACCAACGACAAATTCATGGTGTTTGTTCTCGTTTCCAATGGGTGTTTCTGGTTACTGCCCAAACAAGTAGGTTTCCGGTGTTCCACCTTGATCCTCGCACATGTCCAACATCGTTCATATGTAGTGCTATGGGGCCTTCTTGCCCGGTTATCCATACGAGACTTAAAATCTTAATATCTCCTATCAAGTCCAAACTGCTGGAACATCGGAGTCGGTGTACTTCGCTCAGTATGAGTTCCATACGGTTGCTGTATAGTGGAGTCCACATTTGTTCCATGAGATAGCGAATAGCGTCCGCCTTGCCAATGGTTGCTCCTCCATGCCTTGCATGAACCCATCTTGTGAATTCTCTTCCAACAGGTCTTCACTTCGAACAAGGTGAGTCTGGTCAGGTGTGTCAGAGTGGATAGCGAACTGCAAGGTCATGCACGTTCAGGTCTCACGGTCGTAATCATCCAAAAGTTCCATCCAGCGTTCTCATCAACTGACAAAGCTTCTTTCGTGGCCAGGGTACACGGGAGGCCCTTGTGATCGGTCTAAGTAACGCGTTCGGTACCGCCCAAGTAATGCCTCCAAGTGAATCCAAAGGTCACGATTTCTACCACCGGTTGTGTGTCGTGCTGTTCTTCTTCGTAACTCCATTACGTACGTCGTCACTTTCTTGTGTTGCGTCGGCGTGTAACTGGGACTCCGATTCAAACGTGATGATATACCACTGTATTACCCCCATCCTCGGGTAAACGATGCTCAGCGCCTTGCAGAGTTAAGATTCGAAAATTGGAAAGGCGTCCTCTTGTTCTGCCTTTCGCAATCACACCACTCGGCTGTACTAGAGAGGTCCAAGTTTTGTGACTACCGGAATCCTTGCGATTAATCTGCGGTAATATCGAGCGGAACCAGGTAATCGCTGTAGACTTGGGGAATTCTTCAGTGTCGATCAGTTTCCAACCGAAACGAGTCTTAGCGAGATCCATGTGCATCCCTGCTTCGTTGATTATATGACCCACCAAAGACACCTCTCGAATCCAGAAGTTACATTTATCGAGACTTCGTACGGTATGGCTCCTCCCTTAGGGCTCTTCTAATAAAATGCAAGAATGTTTGTGATATTCTTTTCTCTTGGGAAAGATTCGAAACGTCATCGAATAACATGGTTGGTTCACATGATACGTAAAGCTGCGGGTGCGATGACCACCCCAAAGATCATGGAATACAAAGTCGCATAGCTAAATTGCGTCGGATATGTCGCTTTAATAATCTTTTCCCCCTGGACTTTCATCTGATAAAGCTCGTTCCTTGCAACTAGTCGACGGGTCGTCAATACACGGTTATAAAAAAAAACAGTTCCTTGACTGTCGTCTTGATGAGTTCCCGTTAATCAGTACACACACCAAAAAGGGTTCATCCTCCCGGATATATCTGGGGCTTTCCAAAGCGAAAGCTAGGTCTGACAACCTTCTTGCCGAACAGTTCTCATAGTGGCTTATACTGCTCTTGCACCCCTTCTGATGCAAGACGGTAAGAGTACGAGTATTCGGAGCTTCCTCTGATCGTGAGATCAACGAGTTTCTGACTAATAGTTGTGGTGATATGCCTGAAAGTTCTTCGAGTTGCACATTGAGGTTAGTCACAACAATTGGTAGATCCTCGTTCCTATCGTCCTTTATCTGATTATTAGAGTTAGTTGCTACTACAGTGAGGTCATCCTTTCATAGACGCTTTTCTGGGCTGTCATTACCGACATGATGCAAATCTTCTCACCACTCTGGTACTTCAATGCATAAGGTGACACTAAATTTCTTCTCACAGGGTGCGTCTGAGTGATTTGTCTAGTTAATGAACCATTACTGACTACTGTATCATAACCACCAAGGATAGTAGAAGTGAGGCCGGTGTCGAATGCCTGCCTCCCGTAAGGTCAAGTTTGTGTCCCAACTAACATGTGCGGTCGCAGTTGACTTGCCATCAGCCGGTTCCATAACATGTTTGGTTTTGCGAATCATCAGGGTTAAACAAAATTAGGGCGAAGCGATTTGCTACCCATCCGAACCACCATGTTGTTATTGTCCTATCGTTGCCCACATCAATCCTAACTTCCTTTCCGTGAGCACCACTGCCGGTGCAATTGTTACAGTCACGCGGATTCCTCCCGTATTGTCATCGCTCTCGTGGTTGTGGTCGTTTTTGAATTATCAACGTCCAATACATGCCGAAAGCACCTTCATTTCTACACAGTAGGCTACCATTACAAGTACCTGGGCGTCACGAATACTGTTGCTCTAATGTTGGTGCTTGAAGCCGATCACCACATTCTTTCACCACAATGTCCCTCTCTTCCCACTTCGTGCCGAGTTCCAAGGTGCTACTCGTTGGGCTAGATGCTACACATCCCACACTAAAATCTGTTGTCATTGCTAAAGTCCAGATTGGTTTGTAACAGTTGACTCCCACGAGTCGCTGACCAGAGTTGAGTTTTAGATTGAGGTCAGTTCGCTGGTGTCCGTTGCTGGTAATCGGGGTCGTCCAAATACTGAAGTCGGTAGGATACTACACTCATCCTTTTGTCTATCATTTCAGCAAGTGATTCGAATTATTCCCAGTGTGTTTCAAGAGTATTGCAAATGTGATCGCACTTCGAGGTTTAGGGCGTTAGTGTGTTGGGTCCAAACAAATGAAGATAAGTGAGGAAGGTAATAACCATTCATTCGACGCTATCACATCCAACTCGGGGACGTTCGCACAAGCACCCAGCATTCTACACAGTTTGCTAGGCGTTCCGATGAGTGTTCAGGCAATGTTTGTTAACATCGAGGTTCGTAAATGTTTGATGGGAAGTGAAAAGTTCGTGTACACAATATGGGGGTAAGGATGCTTGGTACATTCCGTACCAGCTCGATAGGCTGCTAAGCCTCAGCCACGCGGGTGTTGATTAGGTCGGTCAACTCAGCCTGAGTCATGGTGATGTTGCCACGTCCGTGTCCTCGTCCACTCATGTTTCTATAGTTGGGAATAAACCGATTTAGAGGTCGAAACGAGATGAGAGTCAAGTATCATACTGATATTTACGTACTACCAAGTTCACACATAGTAGGGCAGAACCCTCCTCACGCTCGATAAGTCTCACTGGGACTTGCATGCACCCCGCGTTATTATTAAGTGTGCACCCATAATAATAAGGCAATTTGCATGCTTATCTCAGTGCTTCTTAGCTCGCGCTCAAGGTTTCCCCCGTTCAAACAACACATCAGATGATATCACCGGTCTATGGCTCGCATGAGTCGATGTGTGGGGTCACGCTATCAAGTCACTATGGTACGAATTGTTTCAGTTCATATACATTGTGAGTGTGTGACTGTTAAACAAGTAATGTATACGGTGAGAGAGAAACGAACCTTGCAATCTGGAGCTGAGTGTCATGATCGACTTTCGAAGTTGTTCGGTTATAGTCTGGTTTTATAAAACGTTTTAAAACCTAGTTCACTATAACCAGTGGCTCTGATACCAACTGTAACACCCCCAAAATTTCACCTGCGGAAACTCCGCGAGGCGTGTCACGCATCAGAGTTCGAGCCACCAATCACATTGAACCAATGATAAATGTTAAAATTAGTCATGACACTATTTTACCAAAATAAGTTGCCAACATAATATTAATTCTCAAAAGTTGTGTAGCGGAAGCATGTAATAAGTTGTTTAGCAATTGTTTCGTAACAACGCTTAAAACCAATGTATTAAATGTATTTTAATCCAAGAGCCTCGATCCATAACCACTCCAGCACTCCCAGATAGCAAGCTTCCCAATTCCAAGATACCTAACGACCTGCGAGCATGTAACACGTGTATCAGACAAAGCTGGCGAGTTCACAGTTTTAGAAAATGTTTATTACCCGTTGTGTGAAAAACCATTCAATAACCAATGCAAGTAATATTGTTAATATCTCAATTCCGAACAATGACGGCTCCTGAAATACACGACTGCCCTTCCCACGTACTCCTATCTAGTACTGGGCCAGACTGGGTCATTAGTTCACCTCCGTCCTCTACAGGCACGGGGTGAGGGTGCCAAACCTAAGTAGCGCTACTAACTAATACCCGATGAGGGACTTACAAAAGATGATAGGTGAGAATATTAACCAATATACTCGTTTTTACCCAAAGACTCATCCCCCCCATGGGATACCCACTGACTGTCCCCAACCACTGGGACGCATGCTCGAATGTAGTGAACTCACCTTGGTTTGCTCGGTAGAATTAATTACTTGTTTCACAACAGAGATTTACCAAGCCCTATGATAGTTACACATATCAATCAGTTTGCATACTAGCACAACACGTATCATTTCACATTCAGTCATCAGCTAGTGTACACGAATACAAGTGTTAACATTCATCACTAAGCATGGCATACCAATTAATCATGCACAAATTCCATCATTCAAAGTACGTTCATAACCCCCCAATATCTTTCGGTTCACAGTTATCTTTCGATCACAGGTATCTTTCGATCAACAGTTATCCTTCGGTTCATAATAGTCATGTTTCGACACAATAGTTATCTTTCGATCGCACTGTTATCTTTCGGCCGAACTGTTATCTTTCGGGCCAGCTGTTATCTTTCGGCCGAACTGTTATGTTTCGATCCAATTGTTATCTTTCGACAAAGTGTTACCTTTCGATCAAACAGTTATGTTGTTTCCCTAATTTAAGCAGAATTTGTTACAATCCCCATTAATTCGATTACAATCAACTTAGTCAGTTTTCTATTTTTATGAATATCGATCAACACTACCAGTTTCCCAACCCATCAATTATCGATCAAACAAGAGTTTTCATCATGAAATTCATATGAACCCTAATATAACAAACACAAGCAATAATCATCACAATGAGCAACCAATCGGATTTCCAGGCTATCATACTAAAACAACCAAATCATTTATACGAGACCCCATAGCAGCCGGTTAATACTTGTTTGATCCTAATCCTGGATCATCCAGTCTAAACCGTAGGAATATCGAATATACATGTGAGCCGATTACAACTTACATGCGATCCAATTTGTCTAAGCATCATCACATAACAACAGATTGACAATCATACACCCAATCCGATCGTATTACATAACGCGTAAATAATTGGAACAATAACATCAATCAATCATCATATCACAAAAATTATAACATCGTGACAACTAATTCAAAAGTATTAAACTAACCGGAGTGTGCGTGTGTAGTGGATCAAGATACGAGGCCCTGGTTGAAAGAGTTGTTGCCGTCAAACAAGGGAGGTTTCTAGGGTTTGCAGTATGATTGAATGTTTTGTGCTGTGAATCTACGTAACATCTTATAAAACGGATGGGGTTTGGGCCGGTAATAAGTTGGGCCGAAAGTTAAGGCTTTCAATCGAAAGACTGGGTCTTAGTTCGAAGGATCTTCGAAAGATAGAGTTTGGATCGAAGGGTGTTTCTTAGCTCGAAAGATCCTTGGTGTTTCTTAGCTCGAAAGATCCTCGAAGGATCTTATTACCTCTGGTCGAAGGATTAGTATCAAGTGTTTAACGCGTTAATAACAAGTTTGCAACGTAATCCCACTAGCAACAATAACCTTTTTAAGATGCCGACAACATGTAGATACAAACAAAAGAGTCGTGGAATAGGATAATACTAACCTCGGGAATTCGGGTTGTCACAATTACACTAATGAAAATTTAACTACAGAGACTAAGAACACTTACAATGGTCCTTAGCACGAAAATTTTCACTAAGAGGGCTTCCTTCTAAGTCAGGATGCTCCAGAGAAGGTGTTTGAAAGCTTTAGCAATTGAGAGTATGAGAATTTTTGAACTTGTGCAAATGAAAGAACAACTCCAAGCCCCTATTTATACTACAAGAGGTCATCACCAGATTAATCCAGGTGTTTTGTGATGTTCTCTGATGATTACAGGTGTCCCAAGTGGTTTTGAATACTAGCAAATAGTCCATAGAATCGAGTTAAGGCATGCAATGGTGAAGAAATGGCAGAACCTGCACATGTGCATGGATTCTGCCCATTTAAGCCGTCACGTCGCGCGACGGCAGGGGAGTATAGGTGTGGCGCGATGCCACCACTAAGGTGACCAGCAAAACAAGTTTCAAACTTGGCAGATTTGACCCCTGGACCTTCTAAAAGTTTCAAGCACTTTTAACCCATATAATTTATATTTGGATGATCTTTAGGATATAACCAAACATTGTTAGGTCCGGTTTCGTTAAATAATAACCGAAACACAAGTTTTGTCTCGTTGACGCTTTTAACCCTTTATTTATGAAAATTAATCTATCTATATCAAACGATATCGAAACCTCGTGAAATTTTTGTCACTTATTATCGAGAGTATAATTAATCGTTACAAAGCCCCGAGTTCATTAAAAGGTCACTCAGAGGTAGTAATTTAACATGTTGACACATTTAACCCTCGCGTCTTGTAAACTTTCACTTTCTTTCACAAACGGCTTCATACGTTTCACAATTTATTCGTTTAAGGGTATCAACATTGTGTAGGGTCGTTGAGAGGCAAAATTTTCAAATGTTGACACTTTGGATCCTTTTACACACATACTTTCTTCGTTTGTCAACTTTAGTCCCTCGAAATCAATTCATTACACGTTTAAAGTCCATGACACGTGTCTTTATAATATTGGACGTGATTTTGCGAGGTGTTACAGTTGGGCTGAAGTGGGTGACAGTCAAATCACAGGTCCAGAACTTGTGCTCAAAACCTTAGAGAATATTATGCAGATCAGAAATCGTATGGCTGCAGCGCGTGATGGCCAGAAAAGCTACGCTGATAAGCGTAGGAAACCTTTGGAGTTCGCTGTTGGTGATCGTCTCATGTTGAAAGTCTCACCCTGGAAGGGTGTGGTACGCTTTGGGAAGCACGACAAGCTTAATCTGTGTAATGTCGGGCCATTCAAAATTCTAGAACGGATTGGTAAAGTGGCCTACAAGCTCGAGTTACCTGCTGAGTTGGGTAACGTTCATGATGTATTTTATGTTTCGCAATTAAAGAAGTGTTTGTCCGATGAAACACAAGTAGTACCGTTGCAAGAACTGAAAATCGATGACAAGTTGCAGTTTGTCGAGGAACCTATCGAAATTATGGATTAGGAAGTCAAGGTGCGTAAGCATAGCCGAATTCCGATCGTGAGAGTCCGTTGGAACTCAAGACGTGGACCGGAGTTCACATGGGACGCGAGGATCAGATGATGCTTGAGTATCCTCACCTCTTCCCAACTGACCAATCTAAGCCTGACGCAACTGGTGAATTTCGGGATGAAATTCCCTTTCAAGATGGGGATGATGTGGCGCCGAGGAAAACCCGCAGTCATCCTGATCTAACACTTCGCCGCTTTAGGGTTACTAATCAAATTTCGGGACGAAATTTCTTTCAAGTAGGGGATGATGTGACAACCCGAGATTTCAAGGTCCTTCCTCTACGCATTATTTGTTTCACAATCTTGTTTTCCCAATTCGTTTTACATTGTATTATGTGCATAATGCTTGAATGATTGAGGTATGGTTATGTTTGGTTGTTGCATGAAACTTAGGAATTGTTTAATGGTTGATGTTTGGTCTTAACATGTGTATACCACACTTATATCGATGCAAAACCCAAGTCGACGAAGAACTAGGGTTCTTCATCCCAAACACAAGCCAACAAAGAACTAGGGTTCTTCGCCAAGCACCCCATGACGAAGGAGGTTCTTCGCCATGAGGTCTTTCACCAAAAAGGGTCTTGGCCCAAGATTATTCGCGGCCCAGACTGGGCCTGATTGTTATATTGATTGTACAGCCCTCGTAACTGGCAACTGTAAACACAAAAACCCTAAAGTTCTCTCTCTCCCTATTCTCTGTGCGACGGTAGTTTGGGATCTTAAAACCTTTCCATCTCGCTTTAGTTAATCACTTCGGTATCACGGTTAGTGTTCGTCCTTGTCTGTTATTAAAATCCTGATGTTGTGACCTTATGCGAGATTAGGGTTCCGTTAATAGGATTGTAGACCTAGAACCAGTATGCATAAACTGATGTTGATTTGAGAGTATAAATCAATTGTTATTGTGGTTTGGATGTGACATGAAAAACTAGGGTTTGAATAGTGATGTGTGTTCGTTGGAACTATGGTGGTTCAACTTGATCAGGGATTGTGAGTATTAAACTTTTAATTAATGATTAGGGTATCGTAAGTCATATTGTGACAACCTGAGATTTCAAGGTCTTTCCTCTACGCATCACTTGTTTCGCAACCTTGCTTTCACAGTTCATCTTACGTTGTATTTTGTGGACGATTTGTGTCTAATTAAAATATTGTGTTCGGTAAACTCGACGAAGAAGGATCTTCGTCACAAACCCAACTCGACGAAGAATGGTCTTCGTCACAGACACTATTCGACAAAATATGATCCTTCGTCAAGGGTGTTCGTCGTCGAAGAAGGGCTCTCGGCCCAGATTAGCGAGCCTGGCCCATATGGTTGTGTGTGGTCTATCATATTTTTGCAAAACATGAAATAACATCAAACCCTAAAGCTCCATCCTATGCTTTCAAGCGACGGGAGTGTAGAGGATTCGACAAAGCTCTCCTTTCAAAGTCTTCCTTTCTTTTGTTCTTGTACATCTTTTACGATCTCTAAGTGAGTATGTTTATCTATTTTGATTTCATTAATTGATCTTGAATGTATGATTTTTATGTGAGTGTTTTGTATGAGGATTTATGTCTGGGATTGTACGTTAGCGAAACCACTGGTGAATAACTTATGGTAGCCAACTATTAGAGTCGATTAGGAAGTCATGAGATGTTGGTGGAACATTGATAGGTTTTTGATGCTAGCATGAATGATGTTAGAATCAGTATTGTTTAATGATTAGGATTCGCATATATGTGAGGGTAATGAACATGGTGGAACAACGACTTGATAAATCTGATTGTGCGTTTGACTGTATGACTACGAATTAGAGTTCCAGGAGTATAGGATGCTCGTGTAAATTGATTTAATTGAATATTGATTTTGTGTGCCAAATTCTGTAATGATCATATAACGAATTCATGCTTGATGATGGTTCATAATTAGGATACATGTTCATGATTAGAAAAGTGTTGTTTGATCCGATTCGGAAACTGTCAAACTTGTTAACATCGGTTACGGCTGAGATTAAGGAAAGATTGTAACTGACTGTGGAGAGCAGTGAAGAACCATGTCTCGACGAAGAACACGGTTGGACGAAGGATAGTCCTTCGCCAGAGGATTCTTCATCGGACCCCTGGACGATGAAGGTTGATTCTTCGTCGACACGTTCTCGACGAAGCTTAGTTCTTCGCCGTGCAAATGTACAGTAAACACTAACAGTTATAATGTATGTGATGATGGAAACTTGTGTTTATAAAATACTATGTGTTGTCTGATAACCATGCTGATTAAGAATGAGAAATCTGATTTGACCTGTGTAAGTAGAACACTCACCTGTTATGGGTTGTAATGTGACATCCACATGGGATCTGGACTTGTATGGGAACTGAATACTTGTTATGCGATTTATGGTAATCGTTGTAGTGAATGCAATCTGTGACAATACGTGATTTGATTATGACGAAACTGATGTTATTGGTAACTACTGATTGGGAACATGAACTTGTGTTATAAACGTGTGTGAAATCTAAACATTTGCTATGTGTTACGTGACAATAGTATTACATGTAACTCATTGAATACGTGTTTAGATATGTGTTTACGAAACTGATCATATTTGGTAACCACGGTAGGGTTTGGTTGACCAACTTGGAACGGGTAATGTAACATAACATACCGAGCAAATCTAAGGTGAGTTCACTGCTCTTTTTCAAGCATGCTTCCCGGGGAGGGACATCTGGTAAATATTCCGGGGAGGAATATTGGGTAATGGGTTTGACTGGAATGTTAAACCGGAATGTTGGATAATACACTCACTCCTATCACCTTAAGTCCCATCTTCTACTGAAAAGGTTGCCGGGGAGGCAACAGGGTTATTAGTTGATAGCGCTATTAGGTTTGGCACCCTCACACCGTACCGAGGAGGACGGGCCTGAACAAATTACCTTAAATCATGACCAATGCTTTGATAGGGGCATTGGGGAAGGGCAAACAATCTGGAACCATCTTGTATGGTATCGAGTTATTATCAACATTGTTTTTGGAAAAAGCTTTTGAACTGAACTAAACTTTTGGCAGCAAAACATGTAACACGATTCTCGGTAAACAAAACTGTGAACTCACCAGCATTGTCTGATACACTTTTCTGCATGCTTGCAGGTCTATAGGTGTATATCACTGGGATTTGCTATCTGGGAGGCTGGAGTGGTCATGGGTCGAGAGACATGGAATCGCGAGACAAGTTTAATGGTTTTCGTACATATGGTTTATGAAACACTTAACAAATGATTTATGCTTCCACTGAACACGATGAATTATATTTAATGTTTTGTAATACTTTATGTTAATGAATGAAAGTTTTTATTTGAAATCTTGTTATGAGTTCAATGTGATTGGTGGCTAGATCTTGGTACGTCATACGCCTCGCGGGGGTTTCCGCATGTGGTATTTTGGGGGTGTGACACATAAAATCTGATTTGCGTTTACGTTGTTGATGAACGATGGCAATTACGGTTGTTTGAACGTGTATGTGAATGTTCTAATTGTGTCAATTGATCTGTAAACTGTATTACGTGAGTAGTGGAGAATCACAGAAAAGAATCACGTAACTGATGAGATGCAGCGACGAAGGACACCCCAACGAAGAACCCAGGTTGACAAAGAAATGATTCTTCGTTGACTGGTATGCGACGAACCACTAAGGTTCTTCGCCACAATCATTTTTCGACGATACATGGTTCTTCGCCTGGAGGATTCTTCGCCGTGAGAGTATCCCACGAAGGACGGGTTCTTCGTGAGGATGTTGCAACAGAATAAACAAACAGAACCTTCTGCACAGTAAGGTGTCAAATAATTATGACCTGTATGATGTTGAATAATTGCTATGTGATATTTGCTATGAATGCAAACTGTGAATATACGTGACTTGTTTGACTATGAAACTGATTTCCTTGGTAACCACAATAGGGTTGGTTGATTGAATTGGAACGGGTAACTTAACATACCAAGCAAAACTAAGGTGAGTTCACTTCTCTCAAAACAAGCATGCGTCCGGTGGGGACAATCAAACAGATAAACAATTAAACGGGTTTTCGTAAACCCACGTCCTTGTAGGGGATGTGAGGCGGTCTTTTCAAACCCATGTCCTTGCAGGGGATATGAGGCAGTTTTCAATAAATGTTGATGTTGGATAATACACTCACTTTTTATCACTTAAGTCCCATAATACTACCGGGTTAGTTGCTTGTAGGGCAACGGGGTTATTAGTTGATAGCGCTATTAGGTTTGGCACCCTCACGACATACCCGGATAGGACGGGCGTGAACTAATAACTTTAAAATCATGACCAATGTTTGATAGAGCATTGGAAAAGGGCAAAACGGAGACGTCTGCGGTATCGAGTTATTATCAACATAACATAAGTCAATACTTGGTAACAAACGGTTAAACAAACTGTGAACTCACCAGCGTTGTCGGATACACTTTTCTGCATGCTTGCAGGTCCTTAGGTACACTGTTATGGAACTTCCTGTCTGGAAGGCTGGAGTGGTCATGGGTCGTGGCATTTGGAACACTTCTCGATGTTGCATTATTTTGAACATTTTCATTTAAACAAACTATTATGCTTACGCTGAACATGTTGATTTTCTAACTGGTGTTTGAATTATACAATTTCATTTAATGGAAAGTTTTATTTTATTTATGTAACTATGGTTCAATGTGAATAGTGGCTAGATCTTGTTACGTCACTCGCCTCGCGGGGGTTTCCGCTCGTGGAATTTTTGGGGGTGTGACAATTATCATTAAAGAGGATTCACATTGCGTTCATAAACATTAATCATTCCTAAAAAATCTAAACTTTTAGTTCTAAAAGTACTTGGATCCTTTTAGATGTCAACAACAATAGTGATAGCAACGAAAATCATAGTCCCATGTAACACTATTAAATTCACATACTCCTTCTCCATTACCACCAGGGTATTTTCCACGGCATTTATCACTACAATCAGGAAGCGCACAACTACTCTCGTACAGCTCCTCATGGCATTGAAACTCCAACTATAAAACAAACATACATATTTTTGTATTAGTACTTTTTAATTTGTAAAAAATATTGAATGTTAAAATTAGCAATAAACTAATTAGCAAACCTGCAATAAAAATAATGAGTAGCACCAAGCAAGAGTATGTAGACTTGGCCGTGTTTATGATCAGACACAGAAATTGCTTAATGGTGGAGTTTTACGATGATTTTGTTGTTAGGATCAGTCATGTTTGTGTCACTTAAATAGGCAAATTCTGTATCTCACTTTGTACATAATGCGACAATATTTTTAGTGAGTATATTTAAAACAAAAGATAAATTTCATATCTGATAATGTAACAATTGTTTGATTAATAGTATAATTATATATTTGACATTAAATATTATACAAGTGTGATACATATCTTGCATTTATTGGAACAAAAATGTGAAATTACTATAAACTGTTAAATTATATAAAATATGTGACTATTAATTATTTTAACAGTCATGGATATATATATATATATATATATATATATTTGTATTGGTACTTTTAAATTTGTAAAAATTAGCAAGAAAACTAATTAGCAAACCTACAATAAAAATAACGAGTAGCACCAAGCAAGAGTATGTAGAATTGGTCATGTTTATGACCAGACACGGAAAATGCTTATTCGTGGAGTTTTAAAACGAATTTGTTCTTAGGATCAATCATGTTTGTGTCACTTAAATAAGCAAATTATCTATCTTATTTCTCTATACTTTGTACAGAATGGGACAATATTTTTAGTGAATCTATTAAATACAAAAGATAAATTTCATATTTGATAATGTAACGATTGTTTGATTACTAGTATAATGTTATATTTGACATTAGATATTATACAAGTGTGATACATATCTTGCATTTATTGGAACAAAAATGTGAAATTGTTATAAACTGTTAAATTATATAAAATATGTGACTATTAATTATTTTAACAGTTATGGATAAAACAACACTTTTCAATACTTTGTACCGAATGCTATAATATTTTTAGTGAATATATTTAATACAAAAGATAAATTTCATATCTGATAAAGTGACAATTGTTTGATTAAAAGTATAATGTTATATTTGACACTTAAATACTATACAAGCGTGATACATATCTTGCATTTATTGGAAAAAATATGAAATTATTATAAATTTTAAAATTATATAAAATTAGTGACTATTAATTTTTAACAATTATGGATTTATATTAAATTAGAGTATTTCTCCACGCGTTGCGGCGATACGTTACCGCGAGCATTTGATGGGTATTGGTTTGATTCGTTAAATTACCGGTATGATACTTGCACTCGATATAGAAATCAACGCGTGCTTTACATCGACCAAAAAACAATAATAAAAAATACCAATACCGACACCAATGATCGAAGGATATCGATTGGTTCAAATCGTGACAAACTGTTACCAATATTCATTTATCGACGCCAACGGAGTTGTATAAATGGAATATTATAAAAATTGAAAACCTTAAAATGAATCCGTGTCACCGTACCAGTACCAGTACCAATTCCAGTACGATAGCAATTTTATTGCAGTTACGTTATTACTTTGGTGAACAAATGCTTTAGTCCTGTCCTATAACATTAAGTAATATAAAACAATATTTATAGTGACATGATAGTATTGAGTAATACATTCATCTCATATCATGTAATATAAAAAACAGATATGAAAGAAATTTATGGATTATACATTGTGAAATGTAATTGATAAACCATAATCCATATGTTAATTTGTTCACTGCTTTTTTATTAAAATTGGCCTTGAGAATTAAGTTCAAACTTTGCCCAAGCTTTAGCATTGTTATTTCACGAGACTATGAGATATAATTTTGAGTGTCAACAAACTTAAAGAACCACCACTTTTTGCCGGTGAATTCCGAATTCGTAATTTTGACATATAAAATTATTTACTATTATAGATTATAAATGAAATTTGAAGAGACAAAATCGAAAAAATGAAATGATTACTTTTTAGTATGCATTATCATTAAATAGGATTCACATTGCGTTCATAAAGATTAATCATTCCTAAAAAATCCAAACTTTTAACTCTAAAAGTAGTTGGATCCTTTGAGATGTCAACAACAATCGTGAAAGCAACGACAATCATAGTCCCATGTAACACTGTTAAATTCACATACTCCTTGTCCATTACCACCAGGGTATTTTACACGGCATTTATCATTACAATCTGGAAGTGCACAACCACTCTCGTACAGATCCTCATGGCATCTAGGGCATCTGCCATCGACCATTGAAACTCCAACTATAAAACAAACATACATATTTTTGTATTAGTACTTTTTAATTTATAAAAAATATTGAATGATAAAATTAGCTATAAACTAATTAGCAAACCTGCAATAAAAATAATGAGTAGCACCAAGCAAGAGTATGTAGACTTGGCCATATTTATGATCAGACACAGAAATTGCTTAATGGTGGAGTTTTAAGATGATTTTGTTGTTAGGATCAGTCAAGTTTGTGTCACTTAAATAGGCAAATCCTGTATCTTATTTTTCTATATTTGTACATAATGTGATAATATTTTTAGTGAGTATATTTAATACAAAAGATAAATTTCATATCTGATAATGTAGCAATTGTTTGATTAATAGTATAATTATATATTTGACATTAAATATTATACAAGTGTGATACATATCTTGCATTTATTGGAACAAAAACTGTTAAATTATATAAAATATTTGACTATTAATTATTTTAACAGTTATGGATATATATATATATATATATATATATACATATATATAGGGGAAGGTTCAAATGAAAACCACTAGTTATTGTGAAAACTCGAAAACTAATTAAAAAAAGCCAAAAAAACATACAAAATTTTTTTTTCCAAACCAAATTTCGCAGGTTTTTTTATATAAAAAAAATTTTCAAAAAAAAAAAAAATTTGTGTAGTACACATGTGTAATACTACACATGTGAATGTGTACTACACATGTGTATTATTACACATGTGCACTACACAAAAAAGTTTTTTTTTGAAAAAAAGTTTATATATATATATATATATATATATATATATATATATATATATATATATAAACCAGCGATTTTAATAAAAAAAGTGAAAAAAAAATTATGTGTTTTTTAGGTTTTTTTTAATTAATTTTCGAGTTTTCACAATAAAAGTGGTTTTGATTTGAACCATCCCCTATATATATATATATATATATATATATATATATATATATATATATATATATATATATATATATATATATATATATATATATATATAGAGAGAGAGAGAGAGAGAGAGAGAGAGAGAGAAATAGAGAGAGAGATAGTATGTAGACTTGGCCATGTTTATGATCAGACATAGAAATTGCTTAATGGTGGAGTTTTAAGATGATTTTGTTGTTAGGATCAGTCAAGTTTGTGTCACTTAAATAGGCAAATTCTGTATCTTATTTTTCTATATTTGTACATAATGTGATAATATTTTTAGTGAGTATATTTAATACAAAAGATAAATTTCATATCTGATAATGTAGCAATTCTGATAATGTAGCAATTGTTTGATTAATAGTATAATTATATATTTGACATTAAATATTATACAAGTGTGATACATATCTTGCATTTATTGGAACAAAAATGTGAAATTATTATAAACTGTTAAATTCTATAAAATATTTAACTATTAATTATTTTAACAGTTATGGATATATATATATATATATATATATATATATATATATATATATATATATATAGAGAGAGAGAGAGAGAGAGAGAAAGTATAATGTACTTCACGCCTTAACTTACATTAACGTACTTCACGAAATATATAACATGTGTAATTATTTTTTGACCAAAATAACGTGCGTGATTTTGGATCCTATGCGTGATTATGTGGTCCGATACGTGATTATGTAGTCCCATGCGTGATTATATGTTCCATGCATGATTATACCCCTAATCCAACGGTTACCATTGTCTCCTACGTGAAGTATGATAAGCCGTGAAGTATGTTAACCTTTCTCTCTCTCTATATATATAAATATATATATATATATATATATATATATATATATATATATATATATATATATATATATATATATATATATATATATATATATATATATATATATATATATATATATATATAGGGTAGGGATCCTAAGAGAAGTCCACCCTATATGAGAAACTTGAGAAGCATTCTGGACCACACATTTTTCTAAGCCTTTCGTAATATACACATATGTATAACTCATTATACACATATGTATATAGTCAATTTTAAACTATACATATGTGTATATTACGAAAGGCTTAGAAAAATGTGTGGTCCAGAATGCTTCTCAAGTTTCTCAACTAGCCTATCACTTCTCACATGATCCTTATCCTATATATATATATATATATATTTGTATTGGTACTTTTTAATTTGTAAAAAAGATTTAATGATAAAATTAGCAAGAAAACTAATTAGCAAACCTACCATAAAAATAACGAGTAGCACCAAGCAAGCAAGCGTATGTAGACTTGGCCATGTTTATGACCAGACACGGAAAATGCTTAATCGTGGAGTTTTAAAACGATTTTGTTCTTAGGATCAGTCATGTTTGTGTCACTTAAATTAGCAAATTATCTATCTTATTTCTCTATACTTTGTACAGAATGGGACAATATTTTTAGTGAATTAATTTAATACAAAAGATAAATTTCATATTTGATAATGTAACGATTGTTTGATTACTAGTATAATGTTATATTTGACATTAAATATTATACAAGTGTGATACATCTCTTGCATTTCTTGAAACAAAAATGTGAAATTATTATAAATTGTCAAACTATATAAAATATGAGACTATTAATTATTTTAACAGTTATGGATTTATATATATATATATATAGTGCTTTTTAATTTGTAAAAAAAAAAGATCTACTAATAAATTAGCAAGAAAACTAATTACCAAACTTGCAATAAAAATAATGAGTAGTACCAAGCAAGAGTATGTAGACGTTGCCATGTTTATGATCAGGCATGGAAAATGCTTAATCGTGGAGTTTTAAAACAATTTTGTTGTTAGGATAAGTCATGCTTTTGTCACTTAGATAGGAAAATTATGTATCTTATTTTTCTATACTTTGCACTGAATGCGACAGTATTTTTAGTGAATATATTTAATACAAAAGATAAATTTCATATCTGATAAAGTGACAATTGTTTGATTAAAAGTATAATGTTATATTTGACACTTAAATATTATACAAGTGTAATACATATCTTTCATTTATTGGAACAAAAATATGAAATTGTTATAAATTGTTAAATTATATAAAATATGAGACTATTAATTATTTTAACTGTTATAGATTTATATATATAGTACTTTTTTATTTGTAAAAGAGATTTACTAATAAAATTAGTAAGAAAACTAATTACCAAACCTGCAATAAAAATAATGAGTAGCACCAAGCAAAAGTATGTAGACTTGGGCATGTTTATGATCAGGCATGGGAAATGCTTAATCGGGGAGTTTTAAAACGATTTTGTTGTTAGGATAAGTCATGTTTTTGTCACTTAAATAGGAAAATTGTGTCTCTTATTTTTCAATACTTTGTACCGAATGCTATAATATTTTTAGTGAATATATTTAATACAAAAGATAAATTTCATATCTGATAAAGTGACAATTGTTTGATTAAAAGTATAATGCTATATTTGACACTTAAATACTATACAAGCATGATACATATCTTGCATTTATTGGAAAAAATATGAAATTATTATAAATTTTAAAATTATATAAAATTAGTGACTATTAATTTTTAACAGTTATGGATTTATAATAAATTAGAGTATTTCTCCACGCGTTGCGGCGGTACGTTACCTCGAGCATTTGATGGGTATTGGTTTGATTCGTTAAATTACCGGTATGATACTTGCACTCGATATAGAAATCAACGCGTGCTTGACCAAAAACAATAATAAAAAATACCAATACCGACACCAATGATCGAAGGATATCGATTAGTTCAAATCGTGACAAACTGTTACCAATATTCATTTATCGACGTCAACGGAGTTGTATAAATGGAATATTATAAAAATTGAAAACCATAAAATGAATCCCGTGTCGCTGTACCAGTACCAATTACAATAAGATAGCAATTTTATTGCAGTTACGTTATTACTTTGGTGAACAAATGCTTTAGTCCTGTCCTATAACATTAAGTAATATTAAACAATATTTATAGTTACATGATAGCATTGAGTAATATGTTCATCTCATATCATGTAATATAAAAAACAGATATGAAAGAAACTTATGAACTATACATTGTGAAATGAAATTGATAAACCATAATCCATATGTTAATTTGTTCACTGCTTTTTTTATTAAAATTGGCCTTGAGAATTAAGTTCAAACTTTTCCCAAGCTTTAGCATTGTTATTTGATATTGGTGCATATGTCTGTTGACTTCGTCTTATATCGAGTCTTGGTTTCGTTGCAGATCTGAACAAGAATGATGTCATCATTCTTGATGATGACATCATACAAGTGACATCACATATGACATCATGAAATAGCAACATCACTCAAAATAAGATACACGAAATAGATGCACACCCGAAACAGAATCTAATTTCGTGTGAAAACATGTTTTTGTTTCGTGTGAACCGTAAGTTGGTAATTCCGCTTGAAATGACATGTGGTCATTTCAAACGAAATTAGGTTGTCTATAAATAGGGTGTCCTAGTTTCTCATTTTGGACGGAATTAGTCAGAGAGTCACGAACTGCTGCCGAATTCCTGCCATGTAATCAAGTTTAATTTGAATGAGAAGATAGTATTAAAGTGAAATAACTCTGTTTCTACTCAATTCTTATTGATTCAAAGCTGTTTGTTTGTTTCCGCCACTCAAACAGTTGTGTATTGCCTCTGATTGACTCACTTGATCGTCAAAACGATCCTACAATTGGTATCAGAGCCAATTATGAGTCAATACACTTGAATCAGTGCCTTTTTCTACACTTTCTTGGACTTTTGGACAATTTAACGAACAAAATGGACTGATTTTCTGATATTGTGTGTGAAACACTGTTTTAACAAACCCTTGAGAGAATCAGTTCAAAATTCAAAGTAAAAGTGATAAAAAATGGGCCAAACTGTAATTCCGTTTGAATGAATACTTAATTCCGTTTGAAAAGTTGAGGTATTTTTCCGTTTGAAAAATTGAGGTTATTTCACACGAAATTACTAATTTCGTTTGAAATTGTATCTAATTTCGTTTGAAAATAATTCCGTTTGGCTAATTCCGTATGAAGACAGCTTATTTCGTGTGTGTGTGCAGCTTATTTCGTGTGAACGTGTGAAAGTGATTCGTGTGAAACATTAAACGAGGTTGTCAGTAAGTTGGGAAAAGAAATCACGTGTTCTGTGTCAGTTTGCATGTGCTATACTTAATCAGACTATAAAGAAATCGTTGGGAAGTGGTCCATCACGTGAACTCTGAATCCATTTATTGCATTTGTCTGTTCAACATTGAGGTCCAATTAGTCTATATCATCTGTTTTACTCGGTCAAATTATAAATAGACTTTAAAAGGTTATCAGGTAAGTGGATTTGAGGCCCAATCTAGGGCTGTAAACGAACCGAACGTTCAGCGAACAGTTCGTGAATTGTTCGGCGGGAAGTTCGTTTATGTTCGTTCGATAAGCTTAGCGAACGAACACGAACAAAAAATTTCGTTTGATAAGCTTAACGAACGAACACGAACAAAGGTCTAGTTCGTTCGACTGCGTTCGTGAACGTTCGGTAATATGTTCGTTCGTTTATGTCCATTCGTGTTCGTTCGTGTTCGGTTTTTTATGTTTATTTTTCTAAAAGTTTTTAATGTTTTATTAAATTTTTACTTTCCACCATAAGTATTATTTCCCTCTCTTTTTGTTTACCTTTCCCACCTTTTTTTACTTTCCCGCCTAATTCCTACACTTCAGTACACAAATTTTATTAAAAAATTAGTAAAAACTAATAACCCATGTGGCCTTAACGGTGCCTTTTTTTTAATTTTCAAAATGAATGTTCATTTGTGTCCGTTTGTGTTTGTTTGCATTCGTGGTTAGTGTTCACGAACTGTTCGCGAACAACCAAAATTCCTTAACGAACGAACACGAACACAAACTTCTGTTCGTCATGTGTTCGCGAACATTTCACGAACATCCAAATTTCCTTAACGAACGAACACGAACATAGCCTTGTTCGTGTTCGTTCGGTTCGTTTACAGCCCTAGCCCAATCACTTTACTTTGTTCTCTGAACTAGGCACCGACCCATTAAAGTGTTTTAATGATATCAGTTTGCATAAAGGGTTGAAACCCAATACAAAGTAATCGGCCCAATCAAAAGTTTTTGTATCAGATCCACTAATATGAATGGCCCAATGAAACTAAAGTGTTGAATTACTTTGTCGGACATTGTCAAGAATTGCGGATTGTCAGTCTTCGAACGACCCAATCATATTCAATTAGGTGTAGTAGTTGTCGGCCCATGTGATCTGCTCATATAAACCATCGGTCCAATTAAAATCCATATCTTAAATAGTTGTCGGACATTGAGTGTTGAAGATTGTTGATTCATTAATTGTGAATTGTCAGCAAAAGTTTTTGATTATATCAAAACATATTTTCGGTCAACTAGTCAAAAAGTGATTCAAGTCAAAGCATCGGATACCCGCCCGAGCGAATTCTCACCTGAACCGTTGTCATCTAATTTTTGTCACTCAATCGGATATTCATCTGATTCAGTTGTTTGATAAAGTGATTGAACTGATCTTAGATTGTGTGAATTTTCGTATCGTTTGAAAATCTGTCTTCGTGAATCTTTTAATACTGAAACATGGATTCTGAGTCTTATAACTCGTCTTTCGGATATGGTATGCTTGTTCAGAATCCAGCAAATATTGCACAGAAGAAGTTTGATAGTTTTACTGGTATCAAGGGAGAGTCTACAAAAGAATTGATCGAGAGGTATTGCAAGTTGTATGTAGAGATGAGAAATTTGAACATTAACAAAATGGATGAGACGTAGGTTGACAAGTTGGCAAATGCTTTACCAAATGATGTGTGGGGAACGTATTTGTTAGCTTGGAAGAAGAGCTTTGAATATTATGGTTTCAATTTGAGCTCGTTCGTTGAGAAGATTAAAGCTTAAGAACTTGAACTTCAACAGATTAAAAAAATGAAGTCTGTTTCAGGTAAGATGGAAGAGATCAAAGAAAGACAAGCTGCAAGAGAGAAGAATCAGAAAGCAGCAACTGTTGAAGTAAAAGTCAAATCTGAAGAAAATGTTCAAGTGGTAGAGAAGCAAGTTGACGAAATTTCAGCTATCAAGATTGAGAAGAAAGCTGAAAAGATGTCCGAGAAGTGCTTAAACTCAGATAAATCTGAAGCAAACAATGTCAAACTCTTGAAAAATGTGGAGAGTTTGACATTGGAAAACAAAATTTTGAAAGAAAAAGAAAAAGATTTTCAAGATAAAATAACATTTTTGGAAAATGAAAAGTTAAAAATTGAAAAAGATTTTGAAAATAAAATAAAATCTTCTGAAAATGAAGATTTTTGGATAAAATTGGAAAACAAAAATTTAAAAATAAAAGAAACATAATTTCAAAATCAAATAAAAGTTTTAGAAACTGAAAAATCTGTTTTGAAGAAAATAAACTTGAAAATGAAAAAGCAATAAATTTTTATCTTGAGAAAATTACTCAACTTAAGAAAGAAGTTGAGATTGCTAGAAATAAAATTGATGACCTAGAAAAGAAGTTGAAAGGTTTTGTGACCACATCAGCGATGCTAGATCAATTATGTCCAAAACCAATCAATGAAGTTCCAATAAGTGGCAATGTCACAAATTTTGACAAAGTCAAAATTGAAGATTGTGATGAGAAAACTGATGATGAAGATGAGAAAAAGAAAATATTTTTTGAAACTAAATGAAAATTTTCAAGAAACTGGTTTACATTCTACTGAAAAAGGTGAAAGCTCAACGCAAAAACCTGTAAAGAAGAATATGGAACAAAAACAAAATGTTAAAAAAGCCAAAAAAATCTTCAAAATTACAATAAAAGCTCATCAGTTCAGTCATCCAATCATTATAAAAAATCACAAAAATTTGAAGATCAAAACTCACAAAAAGTTGGTAATAAGTGGTGCAGGTTTGACCACAGTGCTCAAGCGTCAAATCAAGCTTATAGGAGAAGTCATGAGTACTACAAATCAAATCAGTGTTATGATTTGAGTGTTTGGATTGATGGTGGAGATTGGTACGATAACAGGGTGTGTTACAACTGTGGTTTTCAAGGTCACATTGCTGTTAACTGCCAGAGTCAAAGTTTTGAGACAAGGAGATGCTATGAATGCCATATCAAAGGTCACATTGCCAGAGATTGCCCAATGAGATTAAAGGGAAAATCGAGGGCTGAATCTCATGGAACAGTAAAGAAATCAGTCAAAAGTGATGAAAAGCCCAAAGAACCGAAAGTGAAAGAACAGAAAGTGAAGCTTTCACAAGGGCAGAAAGATAGACTGAGAAAGAAGAGAAAGAAAGCAAGGGATTTTCTTGAAAGGATTTTGTCCTCGGGTACAACTGGTAATTCAGATAAAAGTTCTGATAATCGTTTTGCTCTGCAAAGAATGACAAGTCTAGCAAAACAAATTCATCAGATACAAATCTGAGGACAGAAGAGAGGGTAAAGAAAGAAAAAGTGGTTAATCAAACGATTAACAAATCAAAGAAAGTGAAATGTCCACTTCCTGGCGATGAATTTGTTTCTTCGGAAACAAAGGAGCCACGTGTTGGCGATGAATCTGATTCGTCAAAGTCAGAAGAGCCACCTGTTGAGCAAAAAGAAGAAAATTCAGTTCCGCCAATGGATGATGTCAACTTTCCACCATTGCGGACTGAAAATTTTAAACAAAAAGAGGGGAAAGTGAAAATTCCGAATCAGTTCTATTCTGAAAAGAAAGAATTTGATGTCGAAAAGGCTTTCAATGGCAATGTAAAAAATATTTTTGGAAAGATGGTTGAGGGAAAGGTTAAAGGGGTTAAAGAATTTTATGACACAAAAAGGAATGTTCAAACCCCGAGTGAAAATAACTCAAATACACCCAAGGCTGGTCAGGCTTGGGTGCCTGCATTCTTTGCTTAAAATCCTGACTTGCCGGAACTCCCAGGTTGGTAATTGGGGAGTAGGAATCAGCATCTTTCTTGAGAAATTCACAGGTTAGTAACTGTGATATTTTGACTTACAAGTGGTTAATCAAGGACATTAAGTTGTACTTGATTTAACTATCTTACAAGTGGTATGATTATTGGAAATTGTTTTCATGATAAACCTGCAAGTGGTTGAAAACAGTGTGATGAATTAAACCCCATGTTTGTGAAATGGCAAACAAAACTAATTTTCCGGAAAAACCATTTTGATTAAAACAAACTTAAGTGTTTTGAAATCATAATGGGAAAATAGTTTGTTGTCAGGGGGAGTTCTGACTGTTTAAGCCAAGTGGATGGCGAATTGAGGCAATTCTCATCAGTTTGATTTTCCCAGAAAATCAAAATTTGAAATATAATTTTGATTTTAGGGGGAGAAAAATTTTAAAAAATTAGAAAATTTGAAAAATCAAAAACATTGAAAAATTCAATACGAATTTTGTGTAAAAAGAGGAAATGATAGTACATCAGTGGACTATCAGTGCATACTAGAGAAATGTAAAGTTTTATAAAGTTTTAAACAGTCTCACTAGGGATGTGTCGATAGGCTCAGCTAAGACTAGTAGTTTTGCGAAAATGATACAAACATAAAGCAAAAGGCCTAAGTCTGGTGGGAAACACGATCGAACGCATAGTACTTAGTTTTGTCCTTCTTGACTGTGTGCCTGCTCAGTAATCGCTGATTGTCGAAAGACATAAAACCGGTTAAGTTTCTGAACTTTCACAGCTTTGCTGAAAAGTCATTGTGATTCTGTGTTTTCTTTTTGCAAAAGATTTAAACTTGTTTTATTTCTTTATTTTGTTTAAGCATTGGACATCCTCTGCGTATACGAAAGTATCGAACTGGATGTTATTGCCTAAACGTTCTGCTTTATTTTCTTTGGTGTTTCGTTAAAGCTTTGGATCACCTCTGCGTATACGGGAGTATCGATCTAGTGGTTAAAGCCTAAACAACTTCAACTTGTTTTTTATTTCTTATTTTGTTTAGACATTGGACTTTCTCTGTGTATACGGAAGTATCGACCTGATTGTTAATGTTTAAACATTCTGCGTTATTTTTGCACAAATCACAGTTGATGAAAGTTCAAAGGCATTACGTGAGTTAGTGTATTGCATGATGAGGGGATATGCTAAGATCATGGGGCACATAAGACTTCAGTGCTATCTAATGTACCCTAATCGTATCAGTAAGCGTTACGAACATCTTAGAGGAGTTTAAGTGGATCACAATATCGATGATCTAGGGTGAATTGTTTAAAAGCTTTAAGTGGTAAATTTTTAGATCAACGGTGCAGCTGATATGTCTCATTAAACTGATATGATCCTCTAACGCAAACTCACAAAAATATGTCTGTATATAGTTTATTTCCCAAATTCCAAAAAGATTTTAGTGTGTTTTAGCATAAAATTTCGAAAAATCCAAAAAGATTTTCGACAACTGATGTTGGAGAGCTGATTTTCAAAATCCCAAATACTAAATATGATGAACGGCATTGGATTGGGAAAGTTTATTTGAGATGAGAAATGATTTTGAAATTTCTAAATGGCTCATTAATTTGAAACCAATTTAATCATTTTAAATACAAAGTGGTAAGCATAAAGTTAAATCTTAATGTTGGTTAGAATTTGTGCAGATCTCTGTGTTGAAGCTTATGCAGAGTTAAAGCCAGGTTTCCAATTCAAAACCTGTGAAAATGCTATATCAGATTACGATCCCGGAACAACTTAAGGGGGATTCTGTTAGCATAGGGAATTTGAAGAGTGAAATAGCTAGACTCAGATTCTGGAGAATAGCTGTTAATGGTGATTGAAGAGAAAGAGAGAGTTTGAAGGATGCTTCAGCGTCAAATATTTTGGAAAGCGTGAAGACTGATCAAGACTGAAGTTTTGACGTACTAAAGTCTCGTACTGAAGACTCCATCAACATCCAAGGGGGAGACTGTTGGTGCATATGTCTGTTGACTTCGTCTTATATCGAGTCTTGGTTTCGTTGCAGATCTGAACAAGAATGATGCTGTGACACTCGAGGTTTTTCCGAACGATCACCTTGTAATATTTTATGTGTATATAAATATTATTAAATGGAAACGTGATCTTTACATGATATGTGTTGTATGTATGTATTATATATATATATATATATGTGAGAGCCGAGACCACGACCCGAGACCATGACTCGCAACCGGGCGGTTGCGAGTGGGCCACTCGGTCTCGAGTGGGCCTTTGGGCCGTAACCGGTTGGGCCGAAACCCCCTTAGCCTACTTGATGCTTGGTGTATAAATTCCAACCTTTCCCACACTTGTTTCATTTGGTTGCACAAACACTCCCACACTTCTCTTACTCTCTCAACTAGAAAACCCTCAACTACATTCCATTCCCTTACAACTTTCGGTTCAAGCTTGGATCTCGGTCAAGGAGTATCGGACAAGAAACTCGGTCAAGACTATCACTCGTACACCCCATCTTTTCGGTTCTCTTCTCTTTGTTTTTGGCTCCTTTCTTCATAACCGGTTAGTATCATCTTTTTGTGTATAAGATTTATGAATGTTTATGATCTAGAAAATGCTTGGTTAGAAACATTATGCATGATTCTAGGGTGATTTGTGAAGTAAACTATATGTGAAAACCATTTATGTGAGAGTACTTGTGACATGTTTAAAATGACTAGAAAATGGTAGTCTAAAAATGTGTATGGCCAACCAAACTATGCTTCTTTATTTCTTGCAAAGATGATGATACTAAACATAAGATTTCGGCTATACATATTGTATGTTCTTTGTTCTTGCCATGATAATCTTGTTGTAAATATGTGATTTTTGGTTCATAAATGTATGATTTTGTTAAGGAGAAAACCCTAGAAAACTATGAACATTTGATGAACTAGTTGAAGATGGTTTGAAGATTTAAAATGGCAAAGTTTGATCTATATGGTTTAATGGTCAAATGAGGAAAAGTGTTTGTAGAAATCTTATTGGTTATTTCCGGATTTGGGCCTGAATTCTTGGTACAAAATGGACTGATGCATCTGCATCATCACGTGTACATGAAAATGACAGTTTCCGACTCGCAACCACGGCTTTCCGACTCGAAACCACGCAGTTGCGACTCGCAACCAAAACGTGACAACTCGAGACCACGGTTGCGACTCGCAACCACAGCATGACAAGCCGAGACCACCTGGTTGCGACTCGAGAACAGCTGGTTGCGAGTGGGCTGTTCAATTTGGTTATTGGGCCATTATGTGTTATGGGCTATCTGATTTATGTGTTACTGTTGACTGCTTAATTATTTAGGCCGACCCAGTAACCCCATGACTGTTTATCTGTATGCATGTTACGTGCCTATATGTGTTTTTACGTGAATACTTGTACACCGAACCTGACCTATACCGGTAACCATGTTAGGACGTGGTGACCAACGTGATTGACAAGTAACCTAAACCTACCGAGCAACCCAAGGTGAGTTCACAACTTAAAAGCATGCGTCCCGGTGGTTTGGGACACGAGACTAACAACTCTATCCCCTGGTAAAAGGGGATACCATTTACATACCTTCCCTAGTTATTGGGAACACAACTTACTTTTCCTTCCCTGGTATTGGGAAACCTTTTTGGTTAATTACTGTTTATACGGATTGCAACTAACGGCACTAAACGAAACTCTATCACTCAAGTCCCTACTACAAATGCCGATTAGTCGCCGGGTTAGGCGAACGGGTTATTAGTTGATAGCGCTATTTAGGTGTTTACCAGCCTCACACCGCGCCCTGGTTTGGGATCGGTCGTGAACTAATGTACTCAGAAATCCGTCAATGATGATAGAACATTGACATCGGGGCATCCTGCGGATACGCAACGGTTACCTAGTTTTCGGTATTGGAAAAGCAGTTTAGTCGCTAACTTTTGGGGTAGCTCCCCAGGGCATGTATAAACGGATAAATTAACTGGTGAAACAAAGTTTTTGGTAATTAAAACTGGACAACTAGTGAACTCACTCAGCATTATTGTTGACCCCTTACTGCATGCTTTGCAGGTAACCAGTGACGAAGGAGCTTGCAGCTTGGGAATGTGTAGTGTCTGTTCACCCTTGTGTTGGGTGTTACCTTATCGTGAATCATGAACTTTGTCTTAAACTACTTTACTTATGCTTCCGCTACTTATTATTGTTTTGAACTTAAAACTTCAAACTCTGAACTTAATATTTGCTAAACTTATGAATAGTAAGTATTACTCTTGTTATCAACTTAAGTATTCAGTATAATTGGTGGCTGGATCCTGGTCAGTCACGCCCTCGAAGCGGGTGTTATCCGCAGGTGGATTTTGGGGGTGTGACAGATTGGTATCAGAGCCATTGGTTATAGTGAACTTGGTTTTAAAAAGGGGAAAATCTTTTTGGAGAAAACCAGACTATAACCCGTGACTCGTAACAACACTACACTCCAAGTGCAAGGCTCGACACTTTTGACCTCATAGCTCGGACTAGTGTTTACTTGTTTGCTTTATGTTTCCTGATATGCGATACGTACTAGTGTGCCTAGTTAGATAGACCTCTCTCTTCTATCTCATTCTCGCTACATTACGACAACGCACTCATACTGTGTTTTCTGGTTATGAAGACAATGAGTGGACGCGGAAGAGGAAACATCAACATGACGCAGGCTCAGTTCACTAACCTGCTCAACACAGTGGCTGCAGCTTTCGCAGCTCACCCTATAGGTAAGCTCGTTGTTTTAGGATGTTTAGATCCTACCGCCACATCGACTTTTCGCCTCTAAACCTATACGTTTCGCTTCTCACCCTATAGGTCAGCATGCACCTGCGCAACCACCAGTGTGTACTTTCAAAACTTTCATGGATTGCAAGCCTCTCCCTTTCAACGGCACTGAGGGTGCCATAGGTCTTCTGCATTGGATTGAGAAAATTGAAGCGGTTTTTGCTGTTTGCGAGTGTCCCACTGCAAATTGGGTGAAGTTTGCTACTGCTACGCTTGAAGGAAGCGCGCTTTCTTGGTGGAAGGCGCAGATTCAGATGTTTGGACTGGAAACTGCAAATGCTACTGCGTGGGAGGATTTCAAGGACATGATTAAGGATGAATACTGTCACCGGGATGACATCCACAAGCTTGAGAATGAGTACTATGAGCTCAAGATGGTTGGGTCGGAAATTGAGACTTACACCAAGCTGTCCAATGACTATGCTGCTCTTTGCCCAAACATGTCTCGACCCATGTATCGAAGAATCGAACTGTACATCAAGGGTCTGGCTCCAGAGATTCGAAGCCATGTAACTTCAGCCAACCACACTACCATTCAGCCGATCGTTCGACTTGCTCACAAACTTACTGATCAGGCCGTAGAAGAGGGCAGGTTGCCCAAAAGGATCAGTGCCACTGTTGGAACTTCTAGTGACAGCAAGCGTAAGTGGGAAGGAAGTCAAAGCAAGGATGCTAACCCCACTCAGGCCCCAGCACAACAAAGGAAAACTGAAAACAACAAAGGCACTCAGCAACAGGGTGGCTACCGGGGAAGCTACCCAAAGTGCAACAAGTGTAACAAGCACCACAATGGGGCATGTAACAAGGGCCAGTGTCAGCGATGCCACAAGATGGGGCACGACGCCAAGGATTGTAGAAGCCAGTTCCCAGCAAGGCAGAATCAGCAACAACCCCAACAGCAACAGCAGCAGGGAAACAACAGAGCATGTTTTAAGTGTGGAGCTGAGGGGCACTTTAAGAAGGATTGCCCTGAACTGAATCAGAACCGCAATAATCAGGGAGCTGGGAACAACAATCAGAACAACAATACTGGGAATGGTGCTAGAGGAAGGGCTTTCGTGATTGGAGCTGGTGAAGCAAGGAATGACCCCAATGTCGTGGCGGGTAAGTTCCTACTCGATGATCGTTATGTTTCTGTGTTATTTGATTCCGGTGCCGATGCTAGTTATGTGTCCCTACGTATTAGTAAGAAGCTTAAGCGTCCGCTTTCGTTACTAAGTTCTCCCCATATCGTCGAGTTAGCTAATGGTAGAAACATCGAGGCCTCACATGTTGTCAAAGGCTGCAAACTAGAGTTGTCTGGTCAGACATTTAGTATCGATCTTTTCCCTGTTACTCTTGGAAGCTTCGACGTCGTTATTGGTATGGATTGGTTATCCAAGCATCGCGCTGAGATCCTCTGTCAAGAGAAAGCAGTTCGTATACCTCGCCGTTATGGCAAACCCCTCATTGTACAAGGTGGCAAAGGTGGAGAAGTCTCCGGCATTATCTCGTTTTTGAAAGCCCAGAAGTGTTTACGAAAAGGGCACACCGCTATCCTAGCACTTGTTACCAACACGCAGGAAAAGGAGAAGAGGATTGAGGATTTTCCGGTAGTACGCGACTACCCCGAGGTATTTCCTGAGGAATTACCTGGACTCCCTCCCCATCGTCAGGTCGAATTCCAAATCGAGCTAGCTCCCGGAGCAGCGCCCATAGCTCGTGCACCTTATCGACTAGCCCCCGCAGAATTGAAGGAACTCTCTGCTCAACTACAGGAACTTTTGGATAAAAGGTTTATTCGCCCTAGTTCATCACCCTGGGGAGCACCGGTACTCTTTGTTAAGAAGAAGGATGGCACGTTTCGAATGTGCATTGATTATCGTGAGTTGAACAAGGTTACCATCAAGAATCGCTACCCTCTCCCTCGAATCGATGACCTATTCGATCAGTTGCAAGGATCGAGCTACTATTCTAAGATTGACCTGCGATCAGGCTACCATCAGTTAAGGGTCCGTAGTGAAGATATTTCCAAGACTGCATTCAGAACTCGTTATGGTCATTATGAATTCCTCGTTATGCCCTTTGGAATGACCAACGCCCCTGCAGTGTTCATGGATCTCATGAACCGGGTATGCAAACCCTACCTCGACAAATTTGTGATCGTGTTTATAGACGATATTTTGATCTACTCGAAAAGTCAGGAAGAGCATGAACAGCACTTACGCCTTATCCTCGAACTCCTTCGCAATGAGCAACTGTACGCCAAGTTCTCGAAATGCGACTTCTGGCTTCGAGAAGTCCATTTCCTTGGGCACGTGGTTAACAAGGACGGAATCCACGTCGACCCAGCTAAAATCGACTCTATAAAGAATTGGCCTACCCCTAAGACTCCGACTGAAGTTCGCCAATTCTTGGGATTGGCAGGTTACTACCGCAGATTCATTCAAGGATTCTCAAAGATCGCTCAACCCCTCACTACACTCACTCAGAAAGGCGTCACCTACAAGTGGAATGAAGCGCAGGAATCTGCTTTTCAGAAATTAAAGGATAACCTCTGCAGCGCTCCTATTCTCTCGTTACCTGAAGGCACTGACGACTTTGTGGTCTACTGCGATGCGTCCATTCATGGGCTCGGTTGCGTGTTGATGCAACGCGAGAAAGTTATCGCTTACGCCTCTCGACAACTTAAGACACACGAAAGGAACTACACAACACACGACTTGGAACTGGGAGCAGTGATATTTGCGCTTAAGATATGGAGACATTACCTGTACGGTACCAAGTGCACCATTTACACCGATCACAGGAGTCTCGAGCATATCTTCAAGCAGAAGGAATTAAACATGCGACAACGTCGATGGGTCGAACTCTTGAATGATTACGAATGCGCCATCAAGTATCATCCGGGCAAGGCCAATGTTGTGGCAGACGCCCTCAGCCGGAAAGACACTATACCAAGGCGCGTGCGAGCATTACAACTTACCATCCAATCTAGTCTTCCTACCCAGATTCGAAATGCTCAGATTGAAGCTTTGAAACCGGAAAACATCAGGGCTGAGTCCCTGCGAGGATCGAGACAGCAACTAGAACAGAAAGGAGACGGCGCCTACTATGTGGCAGGGCGCATCTGGGTCCCACTTTACGGAGATCTACGAGAGCTTGTGATGGACGAAGCCCATAAGTCCCGTTATTCAGTACATCCTGGTTCAGATAAGATGTACCACGACTTAAGGACCACGTACTGGTGGCCTGGCATGAAAGCCCACGTAGCGGCCTACGTTGGCAAATGTTTGACCTGCGCAAGAGTCAAGATCGAGTATCAGAAACCAGCAGGTCTACTGCAGCAACCGGAAATCCCGAAGTGGAAATGGGAACAGATTTCCATGGATTTCGTTACAGGACTACCTAGATCCCAACGCGGGAATGACACTATTTGGGTGATAGTAGATCGTTTGACTAAGTCTGCACACTTTTTGGCCATCAAGGAAACAGACAAGTTTTCTACCTTAGCAGAAATCTATTTAAAGGAAGTAGTCTCTAGGCACGGAGTGCCAACTTCTATTATTTCTGATCGAGACGCTCGTTTTACTTCCGAATTGTGGCAAGCTATGCACAAATCCTTTGGCTCACGTTTGGACATGAGCACCGCTTACCACCCACAAACGGATGGGCAGTCTGAACGCACCATCCAAACCCTGGAAGACATGCTTAGAGCATGTGTGATCGATTTTGGCAAGAACTGGGAGAAGCATCTACCGCTGGTGGAATTCTCCTACAATAACAGCTATCACACTAGTATTCAGGCGGCACCTTTTGAGGCATTGTACGGTCGTAAATGCCGATCACCTCTCTGCTGGGCGGAAGTCGGTGATAGTCAACTCACAGGCCCAGAACTGGTGGTGGACACAACGGAAAAGATTTCACAGATCTGGCAACGCATGGCGGCAGCTCGTGACCGTCAGAAAAGCTACGCTGACAAGCGTAGGAAACCGTTAGAATTCCAGGTCGGGGACCGGGTTCTACTTAAAGTCTCACCCTGGAAGGGTGTGGTCCGTTTCGGTAAACGAGGCAAGCTGAATCCACGATATGTTGGACCATTCGAAATTACCGAGAAAATCGGTAAGGTTGCTTATAGATTGAACCTGCCTGCAGAGCTGAGTGCAGTGCACAACGTTTTTCACGTGTCTAACCTGAAGAAGTGTTTGTCGGATGAAACACTCATAATTCCTTTCAAGGAACTCACTATTGATGAACAGCTACACTTTACTGAGGAACCGATTGAGATCATGGATCGAGAGATCAAAACCCTCAAACGTAGCCAGATACCCCTTGTGCGAGTTCGTTGGAACTCACGGCGCGGCCCAGAGTTTACCTGGGAGCGGGAGGACCAGATGAAGTCCAAGTATCCCCAGTTATTCCCAAACGAAAACCCCAGCACTGAAGCTACAACCGAATTTCGGGACGAAATTCCAAACTAACGGGGGGATGATGTGACACCCCGTTGAAACACGCTAGCTTGGCAGTGGCTGCTTCAACTTTCGGGACGAAAGTTCTTAAAACTTGGGGATAATGTGACACTCGAGGTTTTTCCGAACGATCACCTTGTAATATTTTATGTGTATATAAATATTATTAAATGGAAACGTGATCTTTACATGATATGTGTTGTATGTATGTATTATATATATATATATATGTGAGAGCCGAGACCACGACCCGAGACCATGACTCGCAACCGGGCGGTTGCGAGTGGGCCACTCGGTCTCGAGTGGGCCTTTGGGCCGTAACCGGTTGGGCCGAAACCCCCTTAGCCTACTTGATGCTTGGTGTATAAATTCCAACCTTTCCCACACTTGTTTCATTTGGTTGCACAAACACTCCCACACTTCTCTTACTCTCTCAACTAGAAAACCCTCAACTACATTCCATTCCCTTACAACTTTCGGTTCAAGCTTGGATCTCGGTCAAGGAGTATCGGACAAGAAACTCGGTCAAGACTATCACTCGTACACCCCATCTTTTCGGTTCTCTTCTCTTTGTTTTTGGCTCCTTTCTTCATAACCGGTTAGTATCATCTTTTTGTGTATAAGATTTATGAATGTTTATGATCTAGAAAATGCTTGGTTAGAAACATTATGCATGATTCTAGGGTGATTTGTGAAGTAAACTATATGTGAAAACCATTTATGTGAGAGTACTTGTGACATGTTTAAAATGACTAGAAAATGGTAGTCTAAGAATGTGTATGGCCAACCAAACTATGCTTCTTTATTTCTTGCAAAGATGATGATACTAAACATAAGATTTCGGCTATACATATTGTATGTTCTTTGTTCTTGCCATGATAATCTTGTTGTAAATATGTGATTTTTGGTTCATAAATGTATGATTTTGTTAAGGAGAAAACCCTAGAAAACTATGAACATTTGATGAACTAGTTGAAGATGGTTTGAAGATTTAAAATGGCAAAGTTTGATCTATATGGTTTAATGGTCAAATGAGGAAAAGTGTTTGTAGAAATCTTATTGGTTATTTCCGGATTTGGGCCTGAATTCTTGGTACAAAATGGACTGATGCATCTGCATCATCACGTGTACATGAAAATGACAGTTTCCGACTCGCAACCACGGCTTTCCGACTCGAAACCACGCAGTTGCGACTCGCAACCAAAACGTGACAACTCGAGACCGCGGTTGCGACTCGCAACCACAGCATGACAAGCCGAGACCACCTGGTTGCGACTCGAGAACAGCTGGTTGCGAGTGGGCTGTTCAATTTGGTTATTGGGCCATTATGTGTTATGGGCTATCTGATTTATGTGTTACTGTTGACTGCTTAATTATTTAGGCCGGCCCAGTAACCCCATGACTGTTTATCTGTATGCATGTTACGTGCCTATATGTGTTTTTACGTGAATACTTGTACACCGAACCTGACCTATACCGGTAACCATGTTAGGACGTGGTGACCAACGTGATTGACAAGTAACCTAAACCTACCGAGCAACCCAAGGTGAGTTCACAACTTAAAAGCATGCGTCCCGGTGGTTTGGGACACGAGACTAACAACTCTATCCCCTGGTAAAAGGGGATACCATTTACATACCTTCCCTAGTTATTGGGAACACAACTTACTTTTCCTTCCCTGGTATTGGGAAACCTTTTTGGTTAATTACTGTTTATACGGATTGCAACTAACGGCACTAAACGAAACTCTATCACTCAAGTCCCTACTACAAATGCCGATTAGTCGCCGGGTTAGGCGAACGGGTTATTAGTTGATAGCGCTATTTAGGTGTTTACCAGCCTCACACCGCGCCCTGGTTTGGGATCGGTCGTGAACTAATGTACTCAGAAATCCGTCAATGATGATAGAACATTGACATCGGGGCATCCTGCGGATACGCAACGGTTACCTAGTTTTCGGTATTGGAAAAGCAGTTTAGTCGCTAACTTTTGGGGTAGCTCCCCAGGGCATGTATAAACGGATAAATTAACTGGTGAAACAAAGTTTTTGGTAATTAAAACTGGACAACTAGTGAACTCACTCAGCATTATTGTTGACCCCTTACTGCATGCTTTGCAGGTAACCAGTGACGAAGGAGCTTGCAGCTTGGGAATGTGTAGTGTCTGTTCACCCTTGTGTTGGGTGTTACCTTATCGTGAATCATGAACTTTGTCTTAAACTACTTTACTTATGCTTCCGCTACTTATTATTGTTTTGAACTTAAAACTTCAAACTCTGAACTTAATATTTGCTAAACTTATGAATAGTAAGTATTACTCTTGTTATCAACTTAAGTATTCAGTATAATTGGTGGCTGGATCCTGGTCAGTCACGCCCTCGAAGCGGGTGTTATCCGCAGGTGGATTTTGGGGGTGTGACAGATGCCATCATTCTTGATGATGACATCATACAAGTGACATCACATATGACATCATGAAATAGCAACATCACTCAAAATAAGATACACGAAATAGATGCACACCCGAAACAGAATGTAATTTCGCGTGAAAACATGTTTTAATTTTGTGTGAACCGTAAGTTGGTAATTCCGCTTGAAATGACATGTGGCCATTTCAAACAGAGTTAGGTGGTCTATAAATAGGGTGTCCTAGTTTCTCGTTTGGGACAGAATTAGTCAGAGAGTCACGAAGTGCTGCCGAATTCCTGCCGTGTAATCAAATTTAGTTTGAATGAAAAGATAGTATTAAAGTGAAATAACTCTGTTTCTACTCAATTCTTACTGATTCAAAGCTGTTTGTTTGTTTCCGCCACTCAAACAGTTGTGTATTGCCTCTGATTGACTCATTTGATCGTCAAAACGATCCAACATTTCACGAGACTATGAGATATAATTTTGAGTGTCAACAAACTTAAAGAACCACCACTTTTTGCCGGTGAATTCCAAATTCGTAATTTTGACATATAAAATTATTTACTATTATAGATTATAAATGAAATTTGAAGAGAGAAAATCTAAAAAATGAAATGATTAAATTTTAATATGCATTATCATTAAATAGGATTCACATTGCGTTCATAAAGATTAATCATTCCTAAAAGATCCAAACTTTTAACTCTAAAAGTAGTTGGATCCTTTGAGATGTCAACAACAATCGTGAAAGCAACGACAATCATAGTCCCATGTAACACTATTAAATTCACATACTCCTTGTCCATTACCACCAGGGTATTTTACACGGCATTTATCATTACAATCTGGAAGTGCACAACCACTCTCGTACAGATCCTCATGGCATCTAGGGCATCTGCCATCGACCATTGAAACTCCAACTTTAAAACAAACATACATATTTTTTTATTAGTACTTTTTAATTTGTAAAAAATATCGAATGATAAAATTAGCTATAAACTAATTAGCAAACCTGCAATAAAAATAATGAGTAGCACCAAGCAAGAGTATGTAGACTTGGCCATGTTTATGATCAGACACGGAAATTGCTTAATGGTGGAGTTTTAAGATGATTTTGTTGTTAGGATCAGTAATGTTTGTGTCACTTAAATAGGCAAATTTTGTATCTTATTTTTCTATATTTGTACATAATGTGAAACTATTTTTAGTGAGTATATTTAATACAAAAGATAAATTTCATATCTGATAATGTAACAATTGTTTGATTAATAGTATAATTATATTTATGACATTAAATATTATACAAGTGTGATACGTATCTTGCATTTATTGGAACAAAAATGCGAAATTGTTATAAACTGTTAAATTATATAAAATATTTGACTATTAATTATTTTAACAGTTATGGATATATATATATATATATATATATGTATATATATATATATATATGTATATAGGGAGGGGCTCATGCGAGAACTCCATTTATTGCGAGAACCGCGAGAACCAATGTGAGCACAACCTAAAATAGCTAAAAAAAACCTCACCCCCCCCCCTAAAAAAAAAAAAACCTAAACCCCCCCCCCCCACCCCCCAAAAACCTAACCCCCCCCCCAAGCTAAAATGCTAAAAACTAAACCCCAAAAAACCTAAAAAAAATAAAAAAAAAATCTAAATTTTTTTTTAAATATTTTTTATGCTCAAATCGCTACTTTTAGTGGCGAAAAAAAAATTTAATTTTTTTGGCTTCGAAAAATAGCGATTTTTATATAAAAAATATTAAAAAAAAATTGTGTGATTTTTAGCTATTTTTAGGCATTTTTGGTTGTGTTCACATTGGTTCTCGTGGTTCTCGCAATAAGAGGTGGTTCTCGCATGATCTTCTCCCTATATATATATACACATATATTTGTATTGGTACTTTTTAATTTGTAAAAAAGATTTAATGATAAAGTTAGCAAGAAAACTAATTAGCAAACCTACAATAAAAATAACGAGTAGCACCAAGCAAGAGTATGTAGACTTGGCCATGTTTATGACCAGACACGGAAAATGCTTAATCGTGGAGTTTTAAAACGATTTTGTTCTTAGGATGGGTCATGTTTGTATCACTTTAATTAGCAAATTATCTATCTTATTTCTCTATACTATGTACAGAATGGGACAATATTTTTAGTGAATCAATTTAATACAAAAGATAAATTTCATATTTGATAATGTAACGATTGTTTGATTACTAGTATAATGTTATATCTGATATTAAATATTATAAGAGTGTGATATATCTCTTGCATTTATTGGAACAAAAATGTGAAATTATACCCTTATACAATTAGCAACTTGAGTTATGTCTTATTTGTTTAATAGTCACACCCTTTAGTTCACACCCCTTCAAAAAGTTACAACCCTTCAAACTACTTTTAAATATATGACATCCCTTACAAAATTCACAATTTTTCAATATATCACATCCCTTAAAAAAAGTCACAACCCTTGAAACTACTTTTAAATATTTCACATTCCTTTTAAAAAGTCACAACCCTTCCTATACATCTGAAAAGTCACAACCCACTAAACTATTTTCAAATATTTCACACCCTTTATAAAAAGTCACAACTTTTAAATATATCACAACCTTTCAATATGCATAAACACCCCCTTACAAAAAAAGTTCACAAAAAATATCACCAACCCTTTAATATAAGATGCAAAAGAACGAACCCCAGAACGATTACGCAATCACGAATAATGAAAGGAATAATTACTACATCTTCTTACCATGATTTACTCACGCAATTTTATGTATATAATAATTAAAAAGGAAACGTTACCGCAAAATACAAATCTGTGGATGGTAGACATGCGTATTATAAGTCGCCACGGTTCGAGTCCTATCTACAACGTTTCTTCTTCTCATATTTCACCTTATTGTTTTTCCTTTATCAAATCTTTTTCAATCATTAATCCTTCAATGTCTCAAACCTTTACACCACTTCTATACCCATCTGCGAGATCTCCTATGCATTCAAAAGCGCCAACAGGTTCGTAATCTCTTCTGGACATATTGTTTATTGTTTATATTAATCAATTCTCTTTTGTTGAACAACAACAATATACATATCATTTTCATATACATAAAGGCAATCGTCATGGTTATTTAATTTGATTGATTCATATTTTTCATATTTCATATTTCATATCTTTACTTTAAAAATACAAAAGCACCGATTTAGCAATTAACATTCTAGATCAAATGCACCAGTCCTGCCGTCAACATCTGCGTTTCAACGGCTAAGTTCTCCGTCTGGTACGGTGGTTATTCACTGGTCACTGTTTGCATCATCAACAAGTTCCAACTTCTATTTGTCTCAAGTCATGTGTACGGTTGTTCGTCATCTCCGATGCGTGTGACCATGCCCGGACTCGCTCCGGTGACATCATCATCGGTGAGATTTTCCTCCGAACCGATCGTCATAGCACTTCCGTTTGGTTCGATTCTGGAATGTTCCCGCTACCATCGTTCAAACAAATAACATAGACTTACATAACAAATAAAAGTGATTACGTAGAAGTAATAAATCAATGATGGATCACATATTGATGATCCATGACTCGATAATATTGTGAGGTTTGTAGACGAATGATTTGATTAGGGTTTTTTAGTATCTGATGAAACAATGGTTAACCGGGCAGGGTTAACTCACTGATCTCGTCAAGAAGGGTTAATCCCTTCCTCTCGAGGATCGCTGGCTGGATCACCGGTGGGTTGATCTTCTGCACAAGGAAACAAACCGTGACTCGTAACAAGGAGGATGGGGTGGGGGGTGCTCCTTGTTACCACTCTCCGGCGTGAGAATCAGTAATCTGCTTGGGAAGCAAAGTATGATAGTAGTAGTAGTGAGAGAGTTGTGAAGAGATACCTCAAACCTGTTTTGGGGTTGGTATTTATAGCCGAGGAGTGAAGGAGGAGGATGATGGACAGACTGACGACGTGCTGCACCTTTGCAGGTGTGTCAGGCTTGTCGGGTGTGGAAGTTATGCCACGTCAGTCTGTTGCTTACGTAGCCCTGACAGGTGACTGCCATTGGTGCCACTTGCACTGTGGTGTTAGTCCCACTTGTTGAGCGCACAGGATGCGGTGCGAGCCGCATCGCTGCCTGTGGTAACATCTGATGTTACCGCGTCTCTTGCTTGTGATCAAGAAATACGCGAGATGCGGTGCTAGCCGTATCGTCGTCCGTGGAGACCGTTTGCCTGCATCCCTTGTCGTGACGAAAATGCCCATATGATGCGGTGCCAGCCGCATCGTTATGTTCATCTACTTCTACGCATAAGGTAAGGCTTCTCATCCTCTGACCGATTGGATTCGAAGGATGTGACCGCATGGGTGCGGTTCATTACTAGTGGCGGTTTGTTTGATACGGGTGATGGTCGATTTAGGACCATACCCCTTCAAGTCCCCCCAGTCTAGTGTTGCTGCCTCGTGCAAGTTGCATGTGGGAGGAGCACTGGACTATAGTGTAGAAAGGTAGTTGGCAGCCTGGAGAAAATTCTAGGCCACATAGGTGGCGTTCACTTTTCGTAAATCAAGCTGGAGATCTGGTAGAGTCGTGTGACATCTCTTCCGTACCGGTGAAGGAATTTCGTCTGATGCGAAATTCTCAGCCGTTTTATGTCACCAGGTGGGTTGCCACCTGTTGGTGTGTCGAAAGCCTCTTGGAGACCTTACTAGTTGTGTGCACAAACTTCGAACCAACCTCTGAGATGGTGGTTGAGGATATGCACAAACTTTGAACCAACCTTTGAGGTGGTGTTCCTGTCTTCGAACCAATTTTTGAAGTGGTGAATGAAGAAGAGAGGACGCTTCGAACCAATCTCTGAGATCGGGATTGAAGGTAGTTGATGCTGCAAGTGCTTTGCTCAAGCTCTATGTGCAGCCATTGTACATGAAATGACGATCCCCTTTTTTTTGTTGGGTGTTCGTGTTCATCATCTTAGCTCTCTAGTAACCGCACGCTCTTTGCGGTTACCTCGTTGCGTCATTGTTGGCCATGTTTGGTCGAACAATTTGAATATGTACTATGGATAAATAAACATGGTCATAGGCAAGGGTATGCCCACCATTGTTTATTCTATGCGGCCCACAGGCGGGTAAACAAAGTCATAAGCAGACTTGTTACCGCTGTTCGGTCGCTTGTTGTTCGACGAGAGCTGTTTAGGTGACCGCAGCTCTTGTCGGCACTCGTTCTGGAGCCACTTGCCTTCACGCTCCAATACTGAGGAGTGTTCCTTGAAGTAGTTTCGCTCAGTGATGTGAAGTTAGTTGTGGCTCTTCCGTAGCAACCATTTGCGGAAGCTATGGTTATGTCCGCAGCGACTCATGAGTGTCTGCGGTTTTGCATTCCCATATTCGCTCGAAACGGGTGTGTTGCTCGGATGTGGCTCTTGAAGGTTCAGGAGTCAAGGTTGCTAATGTGCGTTCGCGTACATTCTCTTCCTTCTTCTTGTTGAAGAAGTTGTTTATGCACCCTCTGTGGTTGTGAACCGGACAGGAGGGATTTGAAGCTTGAAGATAATGAAGGCAATGCAGTTTACCTGTTTCTGAGATGCGGTTCAGTCCAAAGAACAACGCTGGTTCTGAGTATCTGACACACCTGAACGGGCTTGTGTGTGTCATTTTCGCATACTCCACGTCTGCTCGTGGGTAGTGCGGATAGGTATTATACTCCCTTATAGTGTAGAGATATATATTTTTGCCTATTTTTAGGGGTATGTAAAAAACGACATGCGGTATGGGTTATGGTGCGGTATGCCAGAGAAACCGCATGCCGCTTATAATTGGATAATGTAATCGCTTTTTGTTACATACGTGGCTGATCTCACGTGTGAGTTGGTGGAAGTTGGTGAGGTTATTCTGTCATGTGCTGAAATGAAAGGACATTTGCACTGCCCGAGGCATTAAATGCACTGTAGCAAGGAGTGTAAAGGTCTCTTATGTCAGGCGCGTGGGCGGCTACGCGCGCGTGATAACCGTCAGCGGAACTGTTGCATTACACGTGTAGCCGCATAATTGGTTCTTTTTGAACGTGATGATTCGTTTCTCCCTCCGTATTAATTGCGATGGGTATATAAGGGGAAACCGTTCGTGGTTTCCCCTCACTTGTTGAAAATTTCAAAAATTTCCCAGTGAGAGAAAGGAAGTGACTTTGTCTTCTCCGATCAATTGTTTGAATTTCCAGTGAGGTTTTCTGAGTTTGTAGTGTTCATCTTCTATATTCCTGAAGGCTGAACCATCGAATCCACACAATGTGGAGGGTGAGAACCCTGAACAGCCGGTAATGGCGGCTGATGAAGACGAATATGATGACGTTGATGCTTCCGGTGGTGGGTTACCGGTGTTGAAGTGGTCAAAGGGTGGTTTTAAAAACCTGATGACCACCATTCATATGTCCGACGACTGGAAGGCTACTTCCCCACAGGAGGGGGACACTGGTGCCGACGCTCCGGCCGGTTACATTACTATGTGGGCAGATTTTTTCACCGAAGGCAACCTTCGGTTGCCGGTGACGGTGTTCGTTGCGGAGGTGTTGGAGTATTATCATCTCCATATCTCCCAACTTAGTCCATTTGGTATGTTCCGAATCAGGAACTTTGAGTATACCTTTCGTGCCCATGGCTTGCCCATTACTGTTGAAAATTTCCGGTGATTTTAGCAGTTGACGGTGAACACCGGATTTTTCTCTTTTACTCAACGGCATGGGAGTTTGAAGTTGATGACGCCCCCTAAGGGTGTGACCGGCTGGAAGAAGAAATTCTTCTATGTTAAAGCCTGTGCGGTATATGCCAATATGACTTTCCGGAATGTCAATATTGGCATTACTGACGAGGATATTCTCGTCGCCACCGCGAAGACTGTGGATTGGTTCTCTAGGCTGCGGCCTATTGAACTCAAGAAGTTAGACAACAACCAGATGTGGGTGTTGCGGATGATGCTTACTAGGCCGGACAGGAAGGCAAGGCCCGTTCTGCGGGAAAAGAGTGGTGGTAAGCCTGTTACTCTTTATTGTTTTCCTTGCTTCATTATCCTTGTAGTAATATGCATGCATGTGTTGTATCAGTGGATGCGGTTGGCTTGTGGAGGATGTTTGAGCCCGATTTTGAGGGCCAAGTTGAGCTAATTCCGGTTGAGTTACGGGAAGGTTGTAATCTGGAAATTGTTAGCAACTTCCGCGTACCCAAACGTGATGTGCTGCAGGCACCTGTGCCAGAAGGCGCAAAAGGTATATTTTTTTACGTTGTACTTGTTTTCCAAGTTTCCCCTTGTAATTTGTTTTCTTGATTTTTCCAATGTAGCTATTCTTGCGGACTTGGGGAAGTTTGAAAAGCGCATCCCCAAGAAGCATGTGGAGAAGAAGCAGGTGAAGAAAACCACGCGGGGTCGTGGTAAGGGGAGGGTTGAAGGCTCAGTTGCTCTTCCTTCGGTGTCTCAGGCCACAGGTACCTATCGATCTTGTTATCGCAGATATACCGATTACGTGGTAGTATCTGATACCCTTGAGGGTTTGGGTGTTCTAGGTAGTGGTGCGGCTGTGGGTGGAACTGCTGCGGGTCCCCCCGTTGTTGGTGAGAAGAGAGAACCAGAGCAAAAGACTGCTGGTGCTGGTGAGCCGAAACGTCGGAGGCTACAGTCCAAGAGGGCTGGTCTGACACAAAGGAAGTCTGCGGTTTCTGCTGGTAAGTATAACCTTTGTAAGTAGTTTGTATGCACGACTTGGTTACTAACAGTTATTGCTTATTTTGTATTGCAGAACCGCAAGATGCCGGTTTTTCTTTCTTTGACTTTCCTGCGGGGGTGCCAAAGGAACCTGAGGTGCCAAAGGAGCCTGCGGCACCTTTTAACGTGACTCCTGATCCCACCGTGCAGGTAGAGAAGACGGTGGAGAAGACTGTTTCCCAGATATTTGACACTGTGGATTCCTCCAACAATCTGATTTCTCCCAATGAGGGTGATGGATTGGACTTGAGGTTTTCAGATGCTGGGAAACAGAAGTCGGATGCTGAGCTGCGGCAGCATGGTGCTGAGCCGCAGAAATCTTCTGCTGGTGAGAAGGTTACCGGTTCTTCTTCCGGTGGTGCGGGTTATGAGGGGCCTCCTATTCAACCTGGGGAGTCTGAATTGGAGTACTATTACCGCACCTACACGCAGGATCGAAGTACAGCTTATCATCGACCCCCTGGACTGTTATGCAGGGGGATGATATTTCGAACGATCCTTCCGCATGTAAGGAGATTCTGGGTGGTCTGGGCACCCCCTTTGAAACTGAGCATGCCCGTGCCGCACCCCGTGAGCTGCGCATCAACCAACTTTTTACAATGTTAGTAGGAAGTTCCATTGTGGCGAATGCCATATTGGAAGATTATAAGGTGCTAGGCCGCAGGGAAGAAGAAGCTGCTCGTTTGCGGGCCGAAGCTGAAGAGTTGGTAAAGGCTGCTCGTGCGGGTGCGGAGCAGCTTGAAAGAGACAGAGCTGCTTTTGATAAGCAGAAACAGACCGCAGAGTGGGCTGCTACTGCTGAGCTGAAACAGGTTCGTACTCTTGCCAAATTACTTTCTGATGAACGCAAGAGTTGGAACGAAAAGTTTTCCAACGAGCGCAAGAAGTGGAATGAGTCTTGGGCTAAGCAGAATGACAATCTGTTTCGTGCTCGTCAGGAGTTGACGAATGCCAAGGCAGCGAACGCTGCTTTGGTCAAAGAGAAGGCTGCAGCTGAGGAGGTTGCGGTTAAAGCGCAGCAGGCAGAGGCCCGGGCTGTAAAGGCGCTGGAAGAGGCCAAGGAAACGGGGGCCCGTGCTGCAAAGGCCCTTGAGGAGGCCAAAGAGAGGGATAGCCGTTCTTCTAAGGCTCTTGAAGAGGCGACTGCTGAGCGCACCCGTTTGGGTCAAGTTGTTGCCAGCCTTCAGGTATGATTCGTTATTCCTGTTGTATTTTTCTTTCTGCCTTTTGAGAATGTTTACTGATTTTGAGTAAACTATTTTTTGCTCTTTGAAAGGCTGAAGTTCAGACCCGGGAGGTCGCGGTTACAGACCTTACAGCCCACGTGACTGTTGCGGAAGAGCGGGCTAATGCTGCTGTTGAGGCCAAGGATGCCTTGACGTCTTCGTTTAACCAGCTTGAGGCTGACCGTGAGTGGATGCGGTGTCACGGCATTGCACGCGTAAGTACTCAGTGCGTTTGCGTCTACTTGGATTAGCATGTGAGTCTTATCATCCTTTTATTGCAGATTGTTCAGGCTATCATGGATGCACCTGAAACCGCAACTAGTTTGGACTTGGTCAAGGAACGTGCCCGCGATGCCGGTTTTAAAGCTGGTTATAACCGCTGCATTGGTCATATGAACATTATGTCCAAGGGCGGCTATACTGATGAGCGGTCTGGGTTCCATGGTGTAGACACCGAGTCGCTTCTTAACACGGCCGTGGCCTCTTTTTACGATACGTCTCTCTCTTGTGTGGAGAAATTGGACGAATGTTTAGAGGCCGCGGATTATGTAGACCGGCTGCGGATGCTGTATGCCGATGCGGAAGAGGAAGATCCCGCTGGTGGTGCTCGAGACGATGCGAGAACCAGCGGTACAAAGTAGGGTTTAGGTTGGCTAATGTGCCCCCTGTTTTGTTTTCCTTTTGTATATGTTTTGGAAACTTCATGTAAATCCATTAAGCATCGCGTGAGTGCTTGAATTTTTTGAATATAAAGTTTGTTGTTCAATTTGTACAAGTGTTTTAATTTCTTGCATGTTTGAACTTGTATATGCGGGACTCTACCCATTGTGAATGGGGTCGAGTATACTCCATACTGCTGTCGTATGAGTATGCGTCAATTCCATTGTTTGCCTTGTTAAGGTTCAGGAATTGTGTTAAGGTTAATAAAAACTTGTCTATCCGGCCGGATAGATGCTTAACATTTTGCCTTTTGCTGGCCTATTACAATATTTGTGTGTGGTTACCACTTTGTATGGGTATCGCGAATGAAGATTTTGCCAAGCTGTTTTTGGGATACCACAAAGTGGAACACGCATTTGTAATAGTAGTAACAAACAATAATGTATAAAATTGCTTATTTATTTATTTATTTGCAAATGGCCTGCGGCCCGATAGGTTACGTAAAAAATGTAAGAACATGGCTTACATATAGCAGCGTCGAAGCTGTTGTGCATTCCATGTTCGTGCAATAGGTTCGCCTTCTAACGTTTGTAATTTGTATGCGCCTTTCCCCAAGACCTCTTTGATGAGGTAGGGTCCTTCCCACTTGGGGGCAAGTTTACCTGGGCGTTCAGTATTAGATGCTTCGTTGTCGCATAGGACGTTGTCACACCCCCAAAATCCACCTGCGGAATATCACCGCATGGGAGCGTGACTGACCAGGATCAAGCCACCAATCATATTGAACATGTAATTAATATCAAGTAAAATAAATGCAAACCAATCATTCAATACGATAGGTGTTTAAAACATAATTATAGTATCAAGTGTAGCGGAAGCATAAGTATGAAAACCCAATGTATAACATAAGTTCAAATGTTTAAATGTCTTAACATGGCATCCACGATCCATGCTCCACAACGACCTGCTCCTCCCTGTGCAAGCTCCATGTATCTAACGACCTGCAAGGCATGTAACAGAGGATCAACAACTAGTTGAGCGAGTTCACAGTTAATAGTTCAGGTACTGTAATAGTATATTAAGCCTTGTGTTCGTTCATTAAGTCATGTATCGTAATAGTTCGTATCGCAGCCCTCCTAGGCATGTATGCGAAGATTAGGAAAAGTTCTCAAGTATTCTAGACTAGGTATGTTTGTATCGCGGCCACCCGGCACCTGTGTGAAGTTTTAGTGTATAGTTCGCAGTCTCAGCCAACCCCTGCGTGTGTGCTAAGATCAGTTCTATAAGCATCACTAGTCTAGCAGTATCTTAACCAATCACCTTCCTCACCCGAGGATCATATCACTACGTTCCATTATCTAGAGAAGTACAAATAAATAAATCAATCCCATTCCCACCCTGGGAATCCCATGCCTTGGCTGTGTGAACTCACCTTGGTTTGCTCGGTATGCTAGGTTATGCACTCACAAGTAATCTGTCAAGTCCTATTGTGTGCACGTGTAATAAATCAGTTCATGTTCGTAATGATACGCAGGTAATCTATGTCACAAAGCGTTTGACAGTTAACATCATGTATCACATAAACAGTTAATCACATTCATGTAGCTTAAGCTTTACATTCAGGGCTTTTTCTCAGTTGTTTTAACTCAGTTATTCATCAACAGCCTTAGTAATTGTAACCGTGTTACAACGTTGCTCAGAATTACAGAACTAGCATGCATAGAAGGGTTTACATACGTAACAGTGTTATCACATCGACAGTGTTTACATACTAACACACAACGAAACTCGGGCTAGGTTAACAAGCATGGGAGTTATCATATTAAATATTACTTAATCTACAAAAGTCAGATTAGGTTTATTATGTATAAAGGTCGGACTCCCATATAACTTATTAAAAATCGGACAGGAGATGTGGGGAGGTTAAAAAGTCGGACAGAGAAGTGGGGTTTAAAACTCGGACCCCTTGCTCTCTTTGCCAAAGCTCGGACATGCCTACCATAAGAAGGTCGGACCCCTCCTTGTATTACAAAAGTCGGACCAGGGGGTGTTTCACATAAAATTGGACCTCCCTTGCACACTATAAAAGTCGGAACATCTAATCAAATAAAAGTCTGACTATACAACTCAACAAAAGTCGGACTTGGAGCTCCTCTTACAAAACTCGGACAAGCATTTAACAAGTGAAACTCGGACTAATGCACCTCTTATAAAAGCTCGGACTCCCTATTAGGGTTAAAGATCGGACAACATTACCAACTTAAAGATCGGACCTATATGTGTATCTTATAAAAGTCGGATTCTCATGTGATATATATATATATATATACCTCGGACAACATGTTTATAAACAACAAACCTCGGATACAAGTGTTGGTGCATGTTTGTGACAACAGCTTAGATTTGGTCTTTGGATATCTTGTAATTAGTTAAACGATAATCAGTTAGCGGGTTTAGCTTTGTAATAGTGAGATTATAGAGTTTGGGCTAATCTAAACCCATTTGGGTCAAGGGGGAACGAATTGGGCTTTGCCCATGTAGGAAACCCTAGCCCACTTGTAAACCTTGTGTTATATAAACAAGGTTAGGCTTTAGGGTTTAGGTTGATCAGTTAATCAGTTAATCAGCCAAAACAGTTTGTGAGAGAGAGAATTCGTGAGAGCAATTAGGCTTGGACGAAAATTAGGGTTAGGGTTTGATTGATTGTAATACGTTTGTTTGATAATCAATAGAAACCCGGTTGAAAGTGATTTGCTGTTTCTGTTTCTACACTTTTCTGCTAATTCTGATCAAGAGGATTCCGCACTCTTGATTGGAAAGACGATTCTGTGACGATCCATAGACTCAAGGGGACCTACAATTGGTATCAGAGCATTAGGCTCTTAATTGCTCGGTTCAGAATTGTTTGTTGCAGAAACAGGGAGTAAAAATTCGAAATTTTTGAAACCTGATAATTAGGGTTTTTAAAATTTTCGAAATTTTGGTGTGTTTTGATTCTGATTTTTTATTTTTGTTGACTGTTTTGATCTTCTGGTTTGTTTTGTTTGTTGGTTTGCAGGTTTTTCTGGAAAGATTTGGCTGATTCTGGAAAAGTTTGTGGCTGATAGACTTGAAGATTCGAAGACTGTTCTTCGTGTTCTTCGTGTTTATTCAATCAGTTCTTCATAATTTTCGGTTTTAAGTTGCTGATTTGGTGTTTTGATTTTGCAGAAAGTTGTTAGGAGAATCAAGAAAATAATCAGAATTTTCGAAAAGATTAACTTTCCTGATTTGAAGACCAGCGAATTTAACATACAGGCGAATTTGATCAATTTCGGTGACTGTCCAGCGATTTTGTGACTGAATATCTCGGTGATCGGCGAAGCTAAATCCAAAGGCGACTTTGGTGACCGTGTAAATTTTCCACAGCGAAATTAACACGGTTTTTCGGCGAATTTACGGGTCGTCGTAATAGCGAAGTAAACCAGCGAATTTGTCTAGCGAACCTTTAAACTGTTGAGCGAACTTGAACTGGTGAGCGAAATTGAACTGTTGAGCGTAATTGACCTGACAGCATAATAACCAGCGAAATTAAGACATCTCAGCGAAATAACCAGCGAAATTAGGCATATCCAGCGAAATTAAGAAGGATTTAAGTGGTGGAATTTCAGTTGGCAAGCGTCGGAAAATTTTCGGTGTTTTGCAAATAGAAATTGAACAGTAGCTCGTTTGACAGAACCGTTTGCGCCGTTAGTCTGGAAAATCCCGAATTCGGTCTTTGACATTATATATCATTGGATTCGTCTTTTCGAGACGATTCTAACGGTGTAACTTAGTAACCACTGCTTTCGGAAACTTTCGTACGGTTTTCCCAGTCTGTTACGTTAAAATGTCAAACATGTCTACTTTGAACGAGTTGTTGAAGATGGAGCATGAGGTTGGTACTACCAACAAACCACCTAAGATGATGAAGGTGGAGAACTATTTGACATGGAAGGATCGTTTTCAATCCTTCATTGAATACCAGGATACTCGCATGTGGATATGCATCGAAGATGGGTACATCAATCCTTCACACGACTTTGAAGGCAGACCACGTAGAACAGAATATGTGAACATGCAAGATAATGATAAAAAGATGTATGAGGCTGAAAAGAGAGCCTTGGCTGCAATCAAAATGTCGTTGCCTGATAGCATCAAACATACCTTCAAGAAGTACACTAACTCAAAGGATATGTGGGATGCTTTGGAGAAAAGATACGCTGGTAATGCTGATGTCAAGAAGAACAAGATTGATCTACTGAAGAAGCAGTTTGCTGTTTTCAAGTACATGAAGCACGAGTCACTTGAAGACGTCATCACTCGTTACTACCATCTGATGTCAGAAATGGACAATTATGAGATCGATTGCTACTCTGACGTAGAGAAGAATGACAAGCTGCTCGATGCTTTGCCTACTAAGTGGGATATCTACACTTTAATGATCAAGGGTGAAGCAGATTATGAAACAAAAGATCTTGAAGAGGTAGTAGGAAAGTTGAGAGCTTATGAGCTCAGCATGAAGAAGAAAGATACTGGATATGATCAGGTTCAAGATCCGGCTGTTTACAATGGGCTTACATCTTCTTCATCTCACAACGCTTCTAGCGACTCTGCTACTGCGTTTTTATCATGTGAGAATGAGCAGGTCATGGTGAATCAGGATGGTGATGTGTGTTTCGTTGCTGCTTCAGGAGGATCATCAGGAGTAAAGAATACATCAACCTCTAAGCAGAGTACTACTGCTAAGTCAATGCCAATGAGTGTGAAGTCTGCTGAAGAGCATCTGGCTCTACTTGCTTCGTTTGTCGCTTCCTATGAAAACTATATTCAGGGAAAGATTTCTGATCCTGCTACTTTAGATGAAGACTATGATCAGATTGACCCTGATGATCTTGAAGAGATGGATTTGCAATGGCAAATGGCCATGATTTCTAGGCGTGTGAAAAGGTTCATGAACAGAACAGGAAGAAAGTTTGTGGGAAGGAGTGTTGGTTTCGACAAGACCAAAGTGAGGTGCTTTAATTGTCAAAGTTATGGGCACTTTGCTAGGGAATGTCAGAAACAAAAGCAAGATAATTCGAGCCAGAGTTCAAACAACAGGAATGCATCAAACAACTCCAGCTCAAAGGCGTTGATCTCCACTGCAAGAGAGGGTTCATATGATTGGAGCATTCACTTAGAAAGTGATGGGAATGCCACTCGAGCATTCATGGCAGAGATTACTCCAGTCGTTGATGGTGAAGCTAAAGTAGATGATGCTGATGTGAAGATGGATGCTGATGTGAAGATGGATGCTGATGTGAAGATGGATGCTGATGTAAAGGTGGATGCTGAGGTGAAGGTAGAGAATAGAGCTGAAGAGAAGAAGGTTGATCAGACAACAGATGCTGAAGACGAAAAACAAAAGTCTGAATATGAAAAAGAAGCTGAGGAAAAGGATGCCAAGTATAAACAATTGCAAGCTCAGCTTGCTGCTCTAATGGCCAACCTTGACAAACAAACAGGAGAGGTAAAATCTAATTTTGTGTGTTTAAAATGTCGTGAACTACAGGGTGAGGTTGACAGGTTGTCAGCACAAAACAAAAGTTTGGTAAGCGAGATGTCTAAAATTAAAGAATCAAACTTTTTTGCTAAAAGAAATGAAACGTCATACTTGAAGAAAATAAAAGGTTATGAAAGTGAACTTGAAGCCGTAACCTGCAAATTAAATGAAAAACTTCAAGTCATTGACTTAGCTCATGACATGATGGCTGAGAAAACAAAAGAAATTTCTGATAAAAACAAAGAGTTGTTAGATGCTCAACTCAGAATTGTTGAACTTGAAAAGAAATTGGGTCAATTCAGGGATTCTGCTTTTGTTATGAAACATATGATGGGTGGGTTAAAGAAGAGTAATGACAAGACGAGTGTGGGATTCCAAGGCTTTAATGAAGTCCCACCTCCTCTTAGTCATGATTATTCATTCCTACCTGATGAAGATGAGCTAACCAAATTCATGTCAACAGCACCGAGTAGTTCCACAGCAGGTCGAGGAGAGGAGTCTGAGAGAGATGAGGCCAAGAAGGATAATAACAGCAAACCTGTTTTGAAAACGAAAACCTCACAACCTAGGAATAAAAACTCAACTTCTGTTAAAAAGATTAGTTTTGTTCAAGGAAGTGACATGAAAAACGAAACAGCTGTTATTGAAAATGAATCGAACATAGAGTTTGCTAAAAATAAAAACAAAGAAACTTCTGAAATTAAGCAAACTGAACCAAATCCTTCTGTGCCATCATCATCAAAACCTGAATCTAGTTCAAAGGCTTCAGATAAGAAGTCTTCGAAAAGGATGTCATGCTTCAAATGTCACACCAAAGGACATGTAGCTAGCTGCTGTCCTAACAAAACGAATGAAGCACAGGTGAATGAAAGGAAGTGAATGAAAGGAAGAGAGAGAAGTCACCAGAGAAAAATGGTGATAAGCAGGAGAGAGAGTCCAACTCTCCAAAGAAATCTGCTCCTAAGCAACCAGAGCCAGTTGCTGTTGGTGAGGATAAGGCTGAAAAAGGAACTCCACAAGTTCCTCGTTTTCAAAGAAATCAACCTAGATTTCAGCCTAGATCTCCACCAGGCAGATTTGAGAGACCTAGAAGCAGTTCACCAAGAATGAACAATCAAAATACAAATAATTTCAGAAGTCAAGGTCAATATCAAAATCGATACCAAAATAATGGTGGTCGAAATGTTTATAACAATGGCTTTAGAAATTATAACTATAATGCTTCTTGGTATCAAAATCAAAATTTTCAAAGGTCAAATAGTCCAAACACACATAGGAACCCTCAGGACCAAAGACCTAGTGGAAGTCAAAATCAATTTCCAACAGGTCTACGATCCAAGACTCCAGCTAGGAGTAATGGATATTGGATGGATGTTCCGGTGGTTGGTGAATTTGGACGACCCAAGACCATTAAGGCTTGGGTCCCCCAAACTAACTAATCTTTTGGTTGGTGTGTGCAGGAGCTGCTAAGGAGGATTATCAACTTGTGGTATGTTGATAGTGGCTGCTCCAGGCACATGACGGGGGATGCGAGGTTGTTGACTGAATTTGAAGATTATGATGGAGGACATGTGAATTTTGCGGGTGCAAAAGGTGGTAGAATTACTGGACGAGGAAAGGTGACCAACGGGAAGATCACACTGGACAAAGTGAACTATGTTGAGCAACTTAAACACAATCTTATGAGCGTGTCACAAGTCTGCGACAAGGGTCACTCGGTCCATTTTACCAAGAATGAAGCTTTAGTGTTGAAACCAGGTTTGAAGATACCGAACGATTGGATAATGATGCGCGCGCCAAGGAGAAATGACACTTATGTCATGGACATGGGTGCTAAGGATCCAACTGCAGTGGTGGCGTGTTTACTATCAAAAGCATCTGAAGCTGAATCGATGTTGTGGCACAGACGCATGGCCCATATTCACTATCGCAAAATGAACTATCTTGTTAAAAATGAGCTAGTGAGAGGGGTTCCATTGCGGAGGTTTCAAGTGGAAGACAAATGTCTTCCATGTCAAAAGGGAAAACAACACAAGAAACCTCACAAATCAAAAACAGTAAATTCCATAGATGCCCCTTACGAGTTACTTCACATGGATTTATTCGGTCCAGTGAACGTGAGGAGCATAGGTGGAAAGTACTATTGTTTGGTTGTCACTGATGATTACTCACGTTATTCATGGGTTTTCTTTTTAGGTACAAAAGATGAGACAGCAGAGATGTTCATAGATCTTTTTACAAAATTGGAAAACGTCCATGATGCAAAGATCAAGAGGATAAGGAGTGATAATGGCACGGAGTTCAAGAATCGTATTCTGGATCTCTATTGTCTTCGCAAGGGAATTGAACATCAATATTCTGCTCCTTATACGCCTCAACAGAATGGAGTTGCTGAGAGGAAAAACAGGACGTTGATTGAAGCCGCTAGGACGATGCTTTCAGATTCTAAGCTACCAGTTCTTTTCTGGGGAGAAGCTGTGAATACAGCTTGCTACGTCCTAAACAAAGTGTTGACTGTTAAACGTTTTAACAAGACTTGTCATGAATTAATGTTTAACAAGAAACCAAACTTAGAAGGCTTTGAACCATTTGGATTACCCTGCACCATTGTGCGAAATAAAGATAAACAAAAATTCGGTGAGGTGGCTGACGAGGGCTACTTTCTAGGTTACGTACCTGGCGCACCGAATAAAAGGGTTTTTATTCTCAAAACTGGTAAAATTGAGGTTGTATTTAATGTTGAAATCACTTCTTACAAACCTCAACAGTCAACGAGTGGACCAGCTATATTATATGATTATGAAAGTGTTTTTAAATCATTTAATATTCCTGAGTTTTCCAATGCAGATGAGTCTCAGCTGATTCAAACAGTGATTGGTGATGATGAAGGCGAGTTCATGCCTAGATCGAATGTTGATACAACAGATGCTCCGGGACCTTCCCAAGATGCTGCTGATACTGATTCAAGTGACGATGAACCCGAACCCAATCAGGGGGAGGATTTCATTAATCCGTTTGCGGATCAGCATATTCAGGGGGAGGTTGGCTCAAACCTTGGTGACAATTTAGAAGTCGATGCTGTTGCTACTACACGAGCAAATAGAGATCATCCAGTTGACATGATACTGGGAGATCCTGCTGCAGGTGTTCAAACGAGAAGAAGCATAGCAGCGAATACTGGTTTATTTGTGTCGATTGAGAAGACTGGGATTGTGAACGAATGCCTGTATAGTTGCTTTATTTCCCAAGAGGAGCCGAAGAACATTCATATGGCTCTTAAAGACAATTCATGGGTTGAAGCTATGCAAGAGGAATTGGCCCAGTTTGCAAAGTTGAAGGTTTGGGAGTTGGTTGATCTTCCTAAAGGTGAAAGAGAAATTGGCACCAAATGGGTATTTAGGTGCAAGAAGGATGAAAGAGGTATAGTCACGCGAAACAAGGCTCGATTGGTGGTCAAAGGGTTCAATCAGCAAGAAGGAATAGATTACAATGAGGTGTTTGCACCAGTGGCGAGGTTGGAGGCAATTCGTTTGTTTCTTGCTTTTGCTTCTTTCAAGGGCTTCAAAGTTTTCCAACTAGACGTGAAGAGTGCGTTTCTTTACGGGAAAGTCCAAGAAGTGGTGTATGTCTCACAACCAGATGGGTTCGTTGATCCAGATTATCCAGATCGAGTTTACAAACTTGATAAGGCTTTATATGGGTTACATCAAGCTCCCAGGGCGTGGTACGAGACACTGTCTACACATCTGATCAAAAATGGTTTTGAAAGAGGTCAGATTGACAGTACACTGTTCATCAAGAGGAAGAAGGAAGAATTTCTGCTGGTACAGGTGTACGTGGATGACATCATCTTTGGGTCATCAGATGAAAGCATGTGTAAAGAGTTCGAGCGGGTGATGAAGAGCAAGTTCGAAATGAGTGCTATGGGTGAGTTGTCTTACTTTCTGGGATTACAAGTTGAACAGAAGGCGGATGGGATGTTTATTCATCAAACAAAGTATGTGTATGACATTTTGAGTCGGTCCAAAATGAATGATTGCACTACTGCAAACACACCCATATGTGAAAATCACAATCTTGGCCCAGATCATGAAAGCACTGAAGACGTTGATCCTACTCAATACAGGGCAATGATTGGTTCTCTAATGTACTTGACTGCTTCAAGACCCGACATCATGTTTGCCGTATGCTTGTGTGCCAGATATCAGGCGAATCCTAAAGAGTCACACATGAAAGCAGTAAAGCGCATTATTCGTTACTTGAAGGGGAAACCTAAACTTGGGTTATGGTATCCAGCTGATAGTGATTTGACATTTGTTGCTTACACTGACTCAGACTTTGGAGGATGCAAGTCGAACAGAAAGTCTACAACAGGTGGTTGTCAGTTCTTAGGAGGCAGGATCGTGTCTTGGCAATGCAAGAAGCAATCCTGTGTGTCTACCTCTACGTGTGAAGCTGAATATATTGCTGCTGGAAGCTGCTGCTCTCAGGTTCTCTGGATTCAACAGCAGATGCGCGATTACGGTTTGGATTTCACTCGTACTCCTATTATGATAGACAATAATGCCACTATTTCAATAACTAATAATCCCGTGAATCACAGTCGCACAAAACATATTGACATACGTCATCATTTTATACGGGATTGTGCTGAAAAGCGACTGATTGAACTTCATCGAGTCGACACAGAAGATAACCTGGCAGATCTTTATACTAAAGCATTTGACAGGGCTCGCTTTGAACTTTTAGTCGAACTCAACGGGATGAGGAATCCTGAATAACTGGTTTTTCATAAGAATTTTTGTAAATAGTTTACTGCTTTTCTTAAAAATTCAAAAACACAAAAAAATTGAAAAATCAAAAACATAAAAAAAATTGAAAAATCAAAAATGAGTTATCACTGTGTGAACAAGAAGAAATGATAGTACATCAGCAAGTTAGACTGTCACACTGAAATTGAACCATAAATTGCTTAAGTGTGATAGCAGCTTCATCATATGATGTACCAGTAGGCAAAAAGCATGCAATAATCAACTTACCAATGTGATATAAACATAAATGAACTGAATATGAGTGGGGAACACATCAGTGGTGTATGGTTTAATGACCTTAATTCTTGCGTTGATAGATTGCCAAAATCTGAAGTTTTGGGTCTTTATACTGTTGTTTCAACTAGGGATATCTTGGCTGTCTGTCTGTTAGAACTAAAATTGTACATGACCCCAGGAAAGATAGTCACTTGGAATTAGCTCATTTCTATTTGAATGTCTGTATATTTCCCGATACACACAATTTTGATCTGATTCTGAAATCTTCTCTGAAAAAAAGTCGTGTACCTCCTCTGCTGCATCCAGATATATGCTGACCTGGAGGTGCTAGGCAACGACAGCTTCTGCTGCATCCAGATACATGCTGACCTAGCTGTTCGTTGTCGCGCTATAGATCTAATACACCCGAAAGAGGCCCTCTAGTGCCCAAAAGAAACCCAATAAACCTATATCAAACTGAGAAAATCTCATTTGATTTGTATATTATACCATCTCTACTAAAGATCTATTCTATTCTCTTCTCAACCTATTCCCAGTTAAGATTTCAGAACTCAGGATTGGACTTGTGAAAATATGTGGTAGGGAAGATACTTGCATGATAGAGTGTGCTGTTTATATTTCCAGGATTTGATTTGTATTTATTTGGGTGTTCATGGTTACGAAATCAAAACATGATAAAACAGTTTAAATGAAGAACTAGACACAGTCAGAATATCTTGAAGGATGATATCAGTATACTCACCTACTACGATGAATCTTTGTGCATACCTTGATCGTGGGGGTATATCCTGTTGTGGGACACGCTCGTATTTCAGAAAATAAAATTACCTTAACGTATCATATAGTAATGGTACTTGAAATGTTCATGCATTTTGTTTAAGTGGACAAACATACTGGTAATCGTCTTGAACTGCTTTTCACGAAAAATTAAATAAAGAATTATCTAATTGTGTGAAACAGTTTGCTTGTGCTGATATGATCTTCTTACCAGTGATTCTCACAAAAATAGAGTGTTTATTGTTTTTGTTATTTACTTGCTTTCAGAAAAATATAAAAATCCAAAAATAGTGTCTTTTTCTGTTTAAAATTCTTAACGTACGGAAAACTGTTATTCTTGGAGGAATTGTTACTGATAGGGGGAGACGGTGTTAGTAAGTGAGTTCAAAATTTTAACTTCTGCAGGTTCTTGTGTGTTGAGCAAAGTGTTTTGCGTGTTGGTGATAAGTTGGAAATGCTTAATCTGTGATACAGTTTAATTAATCTCTTGAAAAATAATAATTTATTTAACTTATGTTGAAAAATTCTTATGGTTTCTCGAGATGTTTGTTTTATAGTATACAGATTGAAGCGGTTTGTTGCTGTGACGTGTGAAGATGAGAGTTTGATTGGCTGCATGGTAGAACCTCCTTTCTATATTGCAGACAAGATTGATGAGTTTGAAGATTGCTGTGCAAATGCTAAACTGGAGTTTACTCAAGTGCTAACGTGTTGAAGATTTGGTGATTGGATGCATCAGCTTAGGGGGAGTCTGTTGCTGACAGAAGCTATTGAAGCTGAAGCTATCCAAAGACCAAAGACAGTGCAAGATTACTTGAAGATTGCAAGAAGACCGAAGACAAAGTTTTGACTCAAGACAAAGTTTTTATGAAGCTATTGTCAAGGGGGAGTTTGTTGGTGCATGTTTGTGACAACAGCTTAGATTTGGTCTTTGGATATCTTGTAATTAGTTAAACGATAATCAGTTAGCGGGTTTAGCTTTGTAATAGTGAGATTATAGAGTTTGGGCTAATCTAAACCCATTTGGGTCAAGGGGGAACGAATTGGGCTTTGCCCATGTAGGAAACCCTAGCCCACTTGTAAACCTTGTGTTATATAAACAAGGTTAGGCTTTAGGGTTTAGGTTGATCAGTTAATCAGTTAATCAGCCAAAACAGTTTGTGAGAGAGAGAATTCGTGAGAGCAATTAGGCTTGGACGAAAATTAGGGTTAGGGTTTGATTGATTGTAATACGTTTGTTTGATAATCAATAGAAACCCGGTTGAAAGTGATTTGCTGTTTCTGTTTCTACACTTTTCTTCTAATTCTGATCAAGAGGATTCCGCACTCTTGATTGGAAAGACGATTCTGTGACGATCCATAGACTCAAGGGGACCTACAACAAGCATGCCTTTTAAAACTCAGACAGTCAATCATGGTTACAAAAACTCAGACAAACACATTCATTAAAACTCTGACTAACAAGAAAAACCATACGTTCTTTGCATCGTAACAGTTACGTTTCATACATTCAACAGTTACTCTCTTGGTTTCTACGATCCAAAACCCTAAATCACACATATTCACAGTGCAGTAAATCTCAATCAAACTCAACGATTTTGCACATCATGTATCTAATCATAAGCAATCTATTATACAACTAGTCAATTATCAATTCACAGTAAATCAGAATCAATTAAACAAAGAATAGCATAAGAAGAACTAGGGTTTTCAAGTATTACAAGATTCAAGAATTGATAATAATCAAGCAATCCATAAACAATTACCTTGTATTGATTCTAGAGAAAATGTGGAATCAAAAGTGCTGAATGTCTTGCCAATGATGATGATTGTCAGAGAATCAGAGAATTGCAAGTACGTGTTTTGTTTTGTGTAAATGATTAGTGAAAGAGATTAGGGTTAAGTATGGTTTAATTTTCACTAATAACTCTATACACCCTTAATGATTATATTTTACAATATTGCACCATCTCAAACACTTTCACAGTTTCACCACCAAGTTTATGCATTTGACAAGTCTATCACAATTAACAAACAACCATGCACAATCACACAATACACTTCATTGTATCAAAACGTATACATTTCCATAGCAACTAATTGTGCAAATAATTAACTACACAAACAATGAACGTGCAATAAATGCGAAATAGGAATCTCGGAAATTAGAGTTGTCACATTATCCCCAACTTGAAAGAAATTTCGTCCCGAAATTTAGCATGCGGTTACTGAGGAAGCTAGGTAAGTTGTATCGTTTACTGGTTTTCCTGGGGTGTCACATCATCCCCCCGTTGATTTGGAATTTCGTCCCGAAATTCTGCAGTAGTAGCTTCAGTCTCAGTAGTGGTTGCATTGGTTCCGAATAACTGGGGGTACCTTTCTTTCATTTGATCTTCGCGTTCCCAGGTGTACTCTGGGCCACGTTTGGAGTTCCAACGAACTCGGACAAGAGGGATTCTCTTGAGTCGGAGGAGCTTAACATCCCAGTCCGTGATTTCAACTGGTTCCTCGACGAACTGCAACCGCTCGTCGATAGTGAGTTCCTTAAAAGGAACTATGAGGGTCTCATCTGACAGACACTTCTTCAGATTCGACACGTGGAATACGTTGTGAACTGCACCGAGTTCAGCTGGTAGGTTCAGTCTATAGGCTACCTTGCATATTCTTTCTATGATCTCGAACGGTCCGACATACCGCGGATTGAGCTTGCCTCGTTTACCAAATCGAACCACACCCTTCCAGGGTGAGACTTTGAGTAGCACTCGATCCCCAACTTGGAACTCGAGCGGTTTTCTGCGTAGATCAGCGTAGCTTTTCTGGCGATCACGAGTTGCCGCCATGCGTTGTCGTATCTGTGTTATTCGTTCTGTAGCGTTAACTACCATTTCTGGACCTGTAATCTGACTATCCCCCACCTCTGCCCAACAGAGAGGTGACCGGCATTTACGTCCGTACAATGCCTCGAATGGAGCGGCTTGAATGCTAGTGTGGTAATTGTTATTGTACGAAAACTCCACTAAAGGGAGGTGTTTTTCCCAGCTGTTGCCGAAATCGATGACACACGCCCGAAGCATGTCTTCTAGAGTTTGAATCGTGCGCTCAGATTGCCCATCCGTCTGAGGGTGATAAGCTGTGCTCATGTCTAAACGAGAGCCAAACGCTTTGTGCATCACTTGCCATAGTTCTGAGGTGAATCGCGCATCTCGATCCGAAATAATGGAGGTGGGCACCCCGTCCCTCGAAACAACTTCTTTAAGATAAACGTCTGCGAGGGTGGAGAACTTATCCGTTTCCTTAATAGCCAGGAAGTGTGCAGACTTGGTGAGCCGATCCACGATCACCCATATAGTATCATTCCCACGCTGAGACCTAGGCAGGCCAGTAACGAAATCCATGGAAATTTCTTCCCATTTCCACTGCGGTATCCTGGGTTGCTGAAGTAGGCCTGAGGGTTTCTAGTACTCTGTCTTGACTCTCGCACAAGTCAAACATTTGCCGACGTACGTTGCGATGAGGGCTTTCATGCTAGGCCACCAATAAGTAGTTCTGATGTCGTGGTACATGACGGGTGGTCCTTGGGACAACCCTTAAGCATGTTAAGATATGAAATAATCCTCCATTTAACCGCGTAATTATCTTGAATTAGATAACTACGATGCTTATGTTTCAGGTGCGAATTAGGAGATAAGAGATGGATAAAAGGCAGCTTATGGATGCTTTGGGGGAAAACGGGTCGAGAGAAGAACACAAGACAAAACATAGGAGTCAGTACATTTTATCCGAACCTGGATGTACCGAGTAGCGAGACTTATGAGCTTCATCCATCACAAGTTCTCGTAAACCGCCATATAGTGGGACCCAGATACGTCCTGTTACGTAGTAGGCGTCGTCTTCTTTCTGTTCCAATCGTTGCCTTGAGCCACGCAAAGCTTCAGCCTTTACGTTTTCTGGTTTCAATGCTTCTACCTGAGCATCTCGTATTTGTGCAGGAAGATCAGACTGAATAGTGAGCTGCAAAGCTCGCACACGCTTAGGTAGAGTGTCTTTCCGGCTGAGGGCGTCAGCCACAACATTGGCTTTGCCTGGATGGTACTTGATGGCGCATTCGTAATCATTAAGTAGCTCGACCCATCTTCGTTGACGCATGTTCAATTCCTTCTGCTTGAAGATATGCTCGAGACTCATGTGATCGGTGTAAATAGTGCACTTGGTACCGTACAAGTAGTGTCGCCATATTTTAAGCGCAAAAACAACAGCTCCCAGCTCTAAATCGTGCATCGTGTAGTTCCGTTCATGAACTTTGAGTTGACGAGAAGCGTAGGCAATAACTTTATCACGCTGCATCAATACACAACCAAGCCCCTGTATCGATGCGTCACAATAGACCACAAGATCGTCTGTGCCCTCTGGCAGTGAGAGAATAGGTGCGCTGCAAAGCCTATCCTTTAAGTACTGAAAAGCGGTTTCCTGGGAATCTCCCCAACGGTAGGTGACACCTTTCTGTGTCAGCATAGTAAGCGGCTGTGCGATCTTCGAAATGACTTTGATGAATCGTCTGTAATACCCCGCCAAACCCAAGAATTGGCGTATTTCCGTTGGTGTACGCGGTGCAGGCCAGTTTCTGATCGAATCTACCTTGGATGGATCGACATGAATCCCATCCCTGTTCACCACATGGCCTAAGAAGTGGACTTCACGAAGCCAGAAGTCGCATTTAGAAAACTTTGCGTACAATTGCTCCTTTCGAAGAAGTTCCAAGATAAGACGTAAATGTTGCTTGTGTTCCTCCTGACTCTTGGAGTATATCAGAATGTCGTCGATGAAGACAATGACGAACTTGTCTAGATAGGGTTTGCACACCCTGTTCATAAGATCCATGAAAACTGCAGGCGCGTTCGTAAGCCCAAATGGCATGACTAGAAACTCGTACGAGTTCTGAATGCGGTTTTGGAGACGTCCTCATCCCGGACTCTCAGCTGATGATACCCTGAGCTCAAGTCTATCTTGGAGTAGTAACTCGACCCTTGCAACTGGTCGAAGAAGTCGTCAATGCGTGGAAGAGGATAACGGTTCTTCACTGTGACCTTGTTCAGTTCACGGTAATCGATGCACATCCTGAAGGTACCGTCCTTCTTTTTCACAAATAATACTGGAGCTCCCCAAGGCGAAAAGGTAGGTCGGATGAATCCCTTATCCAAGAGTTCTTGTAGCTGCGTCGGTAGTTCTTCCAATTCAGATGGAGCTAAGCGATACGGTGCGCGAGGTGTAGGTGTTGTCCAGACCTATAGGAATGAAGTCGATAGGGAACGTCTACCCAGCGAGGATAATATTACAACCCTGAACTATGTGTGGCCTCTAGACTTGTACCATAAGCTAACACTACGACAGGTTTGGTGTTCAAGGGAGTTGGTGTACGTTGTAACATTTGACTACCTTTTAAGAACATAAAACTAGTATCCATACCCAAATCAAGCAAGACAGTAACATAAAAGTCGTCGAGAAGAAACTTACCCATTATTACGTTAAGATTGTTCCTTGCGTCACCCTGACCAATCATGTACACGCTGCCCCGATGTCATTGTTTCTATTGTTTCCCCAACGCTATTCCCACTGTCGCCCCTGTTTCCATGGTTGTGGTTCTGAGTCTGGTCCTGGTTTAATTGAGGGCAATCGCGTTTAAAATGACCTTCAGCCCCACACTGGAAACATCCCCGGTTTCCACACTGTGGCTGCTGCTGTGTGTTCTGCAGAGCTGGTAGTTGCAGTTGCTGGTTCTGTGAAGATTGAGGCAGTCGTTGTTGTTCTTGAGTTACAGGACGTGAGTTTCGACAATCCTTAGCTTCATGACCAATCTTGAGACACCGCTGGCAACGACCCTTGTTGCACTGGCCACCGGGGTGTCTGTTACAATTGTTGCACCATGGGTGAATTCCTCGATATCTTTTCTGCCCATGACTACTAGAAAACTGCTGTCTGGGGCTCTGGTAGTCATCTATCTCTTGCTGCTGCGTCAGAGGCTGAACCAAAATTAATCCTGTGCTCAGGTTTTCATCCCACTTGCGTTTGTTATCTCTAGAAGCACATGCAGTATCAGCTTTAACACGTTTCGGTAGTTTGTTCTGTTCTACAGCCTGGTCTGTGAGACGATGAGCCAGTCGAGTGGCTTGCTGGATAGTGCCAAGATTAGCTACGGTAATATGACTCTGAATTTCGGGCACCAGACCCTTGAGATACAGTTCGATGCGTTTGGTGGGAGGGTCTACCATAGTAGGACAAAATGTGGCTAATTCGTTTGATCTCCTCGTATAAGCTTCAATTTCAGACCCCACCATCTGTAGGTTAAGGAACTCTACCTCTCGTTTGTGGATGTCTTCTCTACCGCAAAACTCTTCCTTAATTAGGTCCTTGAATTCGTTCCAGGGAGTGGCATTAGCAGCTGCCAGCCCTAACATTTGAACCTGTGCTTCCCACCAGGTTAATGCAGCACCTTCGAGTGTTCCAGTAGCAAACTTTACTCTATGAGACTCAGGGCAATCATGCACCTCAAAGTCAGTTTCGAGCCTCTCGAACCAATGAAGGAGGCCTACAACTCCCTCAGTTCCACTAAAGGTACTAGGTCGACAATCCTTGAGATTTTTTAAGGTGTAAACAGGTGACTGAGCGTGTTAACCTCCTGCTTGTATGGCTGCAAGTGCCGCAGCAATTCGTTCGTTAATGAGAGCCGTCAACTGGGCTTGTGTCATGTTGATATGTCCGGCCATGATCTTCATAGCAAATGTAACGTAAGTGAGAGAGGTTCGCGAATAGTGCGATGACAGAAGAGTGTAAGCACGTAGGTGTTCTCAAGCAATAACAAGTAGTGAGCAATGTAATCTAAGCATACTACGAGCAAAGTTCTATGCAATTCTAGCATGTAGGCAATAAACATAAGCCTTATTACCTAGGATGTTGAGTCTTGCACGTGGAGCGAAGCGTCGTTGTGGATCGTTGAGAGCACTGTTCTGGTTATAGTCTGGTTTTAATAAAAACGTTTTCCCCGTATTAAAACCAAGTTCTCTATAACCAATGGCTCTGATACCAATCTGTCACACCCCCAAAATCCACCTGCGGAATATTACCGCATGGGAGCGTGACTGACCAGGATCAAGCCACCAATCATATTGAACATGTAATTAATATCAAGTAAAATAAATGCAAACCAATCATTCAATATGATAGGTGTTTAAAACATAATTATAGTATCAAGTGTAGCGGAAGCATAAGTATGAAAACCCAATGTATAACATAAGTTCAAATGTTTAAATGTCTTAACATGGCATCCACGATCCATGCTCCACAACGACCTGCTCCTCCCTGTGCAAGCTCCATGTATCTAACGACCTGCAAGGCATGTAACAGAGGATCAACAACTAGTTGAGCGAGTTCATAGTTAATAGTTCAGGTACTGTAATAGTATATTAAGCCTTGTGTTCGTTCATTAAGTCATGTATCGTAATAGTTCGTATCGCAGCCCTCCTAGGCATATATGCGAAGATTAGGAAAAGTTCTCAAGTATTCTAGACTAGGTATGTTTGTATCGCGGCCACCCGGCACCTGTGCGAAGTTTTAGTGTATAGTTCGCAGCCTTCCTAGGCTTGTGTGCGAAGATTAGTCATATTATCGCAGCCAACCCTGGCATGTGTGCGAAGATCAGTCATATTATCGCAGCCAACCCCGGCGTGTGTGCGAAGATCAGTTCTATAAGCATCACTAGTCTAGCAGTATCTTAACTAATCACCTTCCTCACCCGAGGATCATATCACTACGTTCCATTATCTAGAGAAGTACAAATAAATAAATCAATCCCATTCCCACCCTGGGAACCCCATGCCTTGGCTGTGTGAACTCACCTTGGTTTGCTCGGTATGCTAGGTTATGCACTCACAAGTAATCTGTGAAGTCCTATTGTGTGCACGTGTAATAAATCAGTTCATGTTCGTAATGATACGCAGGTAATCTATGTCACAAAGCGTTTGACAGTTAACATCATGTATCACATAAACAGTTAATCACATTCGTGCAGCTTAAGCTTTACATTCAGGGCTTTTTCTCAGTTGTTTTAACTCAGTTATTCATCAGCAGCCTTAGTAATTGTAACCGTGTTACAACGTTGCTCAGAATTACAGAACTAGCATGCATAGAAGGGTTTACATACGTAACAGTGTTATCACATCGACAGTGTTTACATACTAACAGACAACGAAACTCGGGCTAGGTTAACAAGCATGGGAGTTATCATATTAAATATTACTTAATCTACAAAAGTCAGATTAGGTTTATTATGTATAAAGGTCGGACTCCCAAATAACTTATTAAAAATCGGACAGGAGATGTGGGGAGGTTAAAAAGTCGGACAGAGAAGTGGGGTTTAAAACTCAGACCCCTTGCTCTCTTTGCCAAAGCTCGGACATGCCTACCACAAGAAAGTCGGACCCCTCCTTGTATTACAAAAGTCGGACCAGGGGGTGTTTCACATAAAATTCGGACCTCCCTTGCACACTATAAAAGTCGGAACATCTAATCAAATAAAAGTCTGACTATACAACTCAACAAAAGTCGGACTTGGAGCTCCTCTTACAAAACTCGGACAAGCATTTAACAAGTGAAACTCGGACTAATGCACCTCTTATAAAAGCTCGGACTCCCTATTAGGGTTAAAGATCGGACAGCATTGCCAACTTAAAGATCGGACCTATATGTGTATCTTATAAAAGTCGGATTCTCATGTGATATATATATAAACCTCGGACAACATGTTTATAAACAACAAAACTCGGATACAAGCATGCCTTTTAAAACTCAGACAGTCAATCATGGTTACAAAAACTCAGACAAACACATTCATTAAAACTCTGACTAACAAGAAAAACCATACGTTCTTTGCATCGTAACAGTTACGTTTCATACATTCAACAGTTACTCTTTTGGTTTCTACGATCGAAAACCCTAAATCACACATATTCACAGTGCAGTAAATCTCAATCAAACTCAACGATTTTGCACATCATGTATCTAATCATAAGCAATCTATTATACAACTAGTCAATTATCAATTCACAGTAAATCAGAATCAATTAAACAAAGAATAGCATAAGAAGAACTAGGGTTTTCAAGTATTACAAGATTCAAGAATTGATAATAATCAAGCAATCCATAAACAATTACCTTGTATTGATTCTAGAGAAAATGTGGAATCAAAAGTGCTGAATGTCTTGCCAATGATGATGATTGTCAGAGAATCAGAGAATTGCAAGTACGTGTTTTGTTTTGTGTAAATGATTAGTGAAAGAGATTAGGGTTAAGTATGGTTTAATTTTCACTAATAACTCTATACACCCTTAATGATTATATTTTACAATATTGCACCATCTCAAACACTTTCACAGTTTCACCACCAAGTTTATGCATTTGACAAGTCTATCACAATTAACAAACAACCATGCACAATCACACAATACACTTCATTGTATCAAAACGTATACATTTCCATAGCAACTAATTGTGCAAATAATTAACTACACAAACAATGAACGTGCAATAAATGCGAAATAGGAATCTCGGAAATTAGAGTTGTCACATTATCCCCAACTTGAAAGAAATTTCGTCCCGAAATTTAGCATGCGGTTACTGAGGAAGCTAGGTAAGTTGTATCGTTTACTGGTTTTCCTGGGGTGTCACATCATCCCCCCGTTGATTTGGAATTTCGTCCCGAAATTCTGCAGTAGTAGCTTCAGTCTCAGTAGTGGTTGCATTGGTTCCGAATAACTGGGGGGTACCTTTCTTTCATTTGATCTTCGCGTTCCCAGGTGTACTCTGGGCCACGTTTGGAGTTCCAACGAACTCGGACAAGAGGGATTCTCTTGAGTCGGAGGAGCTTAACATCCCAGTCCGTGATTTCAACTGGTTCCTCGACGAACTGCAACCGCTCGTCGATAGTGAGTTCCTTAAAAGGAACTATGAGGGTCTCATCTGACAGACACTTCTTCAGATTCGACACGTGGAATACGTTGTGAACTGCACCGAGTTCAGCTGGTAGGTTCAGTCTATAGGCTACCTTGCATATTCTTTCTATGATCTCGAACGGTCCGACATACCGCGGATTGAGCTTGCCTCGTTTACCAAATCGAACCACACCCTTCCAGGGTGAGACTTTGAGTAGCACTCGATCCCCAACTTGGAACTCGATCGGTTTTCTGCGTAGATCAGCTTAGCTTTTCTGGCGATCACGAGTTGCCGCCATGCGTTGTCGTATCTGTGTTATTCGTTCTGTAGCGTTAACTACCATTTCTGGACCTGTAATCTGACTATCCCCCACCTCTGCCCAACAGAGAGGTGACCGGCATTTACGTCCGTACAATGCCTCGAATGGAGCGGCTTGAATGCTGGTGTGGTAATTGTTATTGTACGAAAACTCCACTAAAGGGAGGTGTTTTTCCCAGCTGTTGCCGAAATCGATGACACACGCCCGAAGCATGTCTTCTAGAGTTTGAATCGTGCGCTCAGATTGCCCATCCGTCTGAGGGTGATAAGCTGTGCTCATGTCTAAACGAGAGCCAAACGCTTTGTGCATCACTTGCCATAGTTCTGAGGTGAATCGCGCATCTCGATCCGAAATAATGGAGGTGGGCACCCCGTCCCTCGAAACAACTTCTTTAAGATAAACGTCTGCGAGGGTGGAGAACTTATCCGTTTCCTTAATAGCCAGGAAGTGTGCAGACTTGGTGAGCCGATCCACGATCACCCATATAGTATCATTCCCACGCTGAGACCTAGGCAGGCCAGTAACGAAATCCATGGAAATTTCTTCCCATTTCCACTGCGGTATCCTGGGTTGCTGAAGTAGGCCTGAGGGTTTCTAGTACTCTGTCTTGACTCTCGCACAAGTCAAACATTTGCCGACGTACGTTGCGATGAGGGCTTTCATGCTAGGCCACCAATAAGTAGTTCTGATGTCGTGGTACATTTTATCCGAACCTGGATGTACCGAGTAGCGAGACTTATGAGCTTCATCCATCACAAGTTCTCGTAAACCGCCATATAATGGGACCCAGATACGTCCTGGAATCAAAAGTGCTGAATGTCTTGCCAATGATGATGATTGTCAGAGAATAAGAGAATTGCAAGTACGTGTTTTGTTTTGTGAAATGATTAGTGAAAGAGATTAGGGTTAAGTATGGTTTAATTTTCACTAATAACTCTATACACCCTTAATGATTATAATTTACAATATTGCACCATCTCAAACACTTTCACAGTTTCACCACCAAGTTTATGCATTTGACAAGTCTATCACAATTAACAAACAACCATGCACAATCACACAATACACTTCATTGTATCAAAACGTATACATTTCCATAGCAACTAATTGTGAAAATAATTAACTACACAAACAATGAACGTGCAATAAATGCGAAATAGGAATCTCGGAAATTCGAGTTGTCACAGACGTAGTCTCCTGGATTGAAAGTACAAACGCGGACGCGCGTGTTGTAGTACTTTTCAAGTTTGGATTTGTATTTGGCCTCGTTGATGGCAGCGTTTTCGCGCCTTTCTTCCAAGAGGTCCAAATCGATCCTGCGTTCCGTGTTGTTGTCTAGTTTTTCAATAGCCAACATTCTAGGAGAAGGGAGACCTACTTCCGCGGGGATCACCGCTTCTGAACTATAGACCAGGCTGAAGGGTGTTTCTCCATTGCTCGTTTTTGGGCTTGTACGGTGAGCCCATAAGATACTTGGGAGTTCATCGACCCAACCACGTCTGGTCGTTCCCAACCGTGCCTTGATACCTTCGACTAGACTTTTATTGATACTCTCGACTTGGCCATTCCCTTGCGGGTGTGCCACTGATGAGAATATGTGCTCAATATGCAGTTCTTCTAGCCATTTTTGGAACTCGTCGGCAGCGAAGTTGGTGCCGTTATCGGTAACGATGCACATTGGTAGACCGAAACGGCAGATGATGTGTTCCCAGATGAATTTTCTTGTTATCATAGCAGTGGTCGAGGCGAGCGGTTTTGCCTCTACCCATTTTGTGAAGTAATCAACCGCTACTATGATAAATTTGACCGCACCTGGTTCGTCAGGGAAAGGTCCCACAACGTCGATTGCCCATTTCTGAAAGGGCCATGCGGTAGTGACGGGGACTAAGTTGTTCTTTGGCCGCAAAGTTTTTGGAGCATGTCGCTGACAGTCGATGCATTTGCGCAACTCTTTGACGGCGTCCAGGTGCATGCCGGGCTAGTAATACCCGACATTCATGATTTTGGCCACTACCATGCGTGGTCCGGCGTGTATGCCACATATGCCCTCGTGTATTTCTCTGATGAGGTATGTGGAATCCTGGGGGTTGACACATCGCAGGAGTGGCCCTAGGTATGATTTTCGGTATAAGATACCGTCTCCCATTTGATAGTGGCACGCTTTGTATTGTAACTTACGTGCCTCTAACTTGCTTTCGGGAGTCACACCTGATTGCAGATATGCAATAATTGGTGTCATCCACGATGTTGCACCGTATTGGATGACATTGACTTGGCGCAGGGGTATCGAAGGATTCTGAAGAATTTCGATGCGTATCTCCTTTGCCAAGTGTTGGAAGCTGGTGGATGCGAGTTTTGATAGTGCATCCGCAGACTTGTTTTCACTTCGATTAATATGTCGGATATTGAATGAAGTGAATTTTGATGTTAGTTGCAGGGCATGCTCGAGGTAGAGGATCATGATATCCCCCTTTGCGGCATAGTCGCCGCGTATTTGTCCTGCAACCAACAAAGAGTCGACGTGTACTTCCAGATGTTGCATGCCGAGCTTGACTGCTAAACGTAGTCCTGCTAATATAGCGTCATATTCTGCCTCGTTGTTTGTGCTCTTGAAATCGATGCGGATTGCATATGTAAGCTCTTGACCATCAGGGCTGACGAGTCGCAGACCTGCGCCCGCACCTTCCTCGTTGGAGGCACCATCGGTAAATAGTGCCCATGTTTCTGAGGAAGATGGCGTTGGTGCAGGGTTTTGTGCTTCTTCGCATTCTTGGATGCGATTCACCGGTACCTCAGCGGCGAAATCAGCTAAGATTTGGCCTTTAATCGCGGGGCGCGGTTTATAGTTCAGCGTGTGCGCGCCCAGCTCTATTGCCCATTTTGCTAATCTCCCAGAGATGTCAGGTTTGGATAGGATAAGGCCGATCCTGTAATTGGTTAGCACTGTGATGACATGATTTGCGAAGTAGCGTCACAACCGTCTTGAAGCGTGCACCAATGCTAATACCAACTTCTCCATTATTGAGTATCTCATTTCTGGGTCGTTAAGCATCTTGCTGATGTAATATATGGGTGTTTGAACCCCCTCCCCGCTCCACTATCAATACCGCACCTACCGCGTTGTCCGCGACGGATAGGTATAATATGAGTGGCTCATCCTTGCGTGGTGCGGTTAAAGTTGGGAGTTGTATCAAACACTCCTTCATTTCCCGGAAAGCGTTCTCAGCCTCTGCGGTCCACTGGAATTGTTCTTTCTTTAAACAGTTCCGCAGGGTCTTGATGAAAGGATAAGACTTAGCTGCATGGTTGGCTAAGAATCTGTTGAGTGCTGCTAGCCTGCCGGCCAGTCGTTGCATATCTTTCATAGTTGAAGGCGATGGCATGCGCTCGATCGCCTGAACTTTCTCCGGGTTTACCTTGAATCCATCTTTAGTCACGATGAACCCAAGGAATTTGCCTTCTTCCATTCCATTCCAAACGAGCATTTCCCTGGATTGAGCTTTATGTTAACGCTTCGCAGAGTCTGGAATGTTCTTTCAATGTCTGTGAGCATGGTATCCTCTTCCATGCTCATGACGACTAGGTCGTCCATGTAGATTTCGACACTTTTGCTTATTTGCCCGCGGAAAGTGTCGTTCATCAGTTTTTGATAGGTTGCGCCCGCGTTGCGCAACCCAAACGGCATTTTTGTATAACAGTAATTCCCGGTAGGAGTGCAGAATGCCGTTTTGTCTTCATCCTCGATTGCCATTTGTACCTGATGGTACCCTTTGTAGCAATCGAGGAAACACTTCCATCTGAATGGTGCGAGATTATCGACTTTTTCGTCGATTTCTGGAAGTGCGTAACAATCCTTGGGGCAGGCTTTGTTGAGGTCCTTGTAATCGACGCACATGCGCCAGCCCCCGGATGGTTTCTCTACCATGACTGGGTTGGATAACCAAGTCTAGTATTTAACTTCCCGCAGGATGCCTGCGGAGAGCAGTTCTTCGACCTGCTCTTGCATCGCCTGATTTTTAGCGGATCCAAGGTGGCGTTGGCCTTGAATCACCGGCTTGATACCTGGCAAGGTATTCAAGTGATGTTGCGCGATATCACGTGGGACCCCTGTCATGTCTGCGGGTGTCCACGCGAAAATGTCTTGGTTCCTGAAGAGAAGCTGCTTCAGGTGCGCTTTGGTGGTCGGGGACAAGGCATTACCCAATGTAACCTTTTGTTCTGGGTATCTCGCGTTGAGAACCCATTTTTCTGGTTGGTTGTTGGGGGTGGGCCTTGCGACCTTGGTCGGACGTGCTTCGTCCGACATCATGACGTCTCTGCGTGTGTAGATTATCGCGACCCCCGATTCGGTTGGGAAACCGACGGCAGAGTGGGGGACGGACGTAATCATATTGAAATCTCCTTGGGATTCCCTCCCAAGGAGTACGTCATATCTGGAGGTGTGAGGTAAAACCATGAAGTTTACCTCTTCTGTTCTTGTGTGTCTTCCGCTGGTAAGACGCACAGGAAAAGTGATCTGGCCCAGGGGGAAGACAGTTTCCCCTGCGAACCCGGCCAATGGGTAATCTACTGCTTGCAACCGATCTTTGTCCTCCTGGTCGAACTGGTTGAAGCATTGTTCGTAGATTATATCAGAAGTACTGCCCGGGTCGATGAATAGACGCTCGGTGCAGTAATGCGCCAGTTGGCCTGTAATAACGACGGCGCGCTTGTCGCGCGGTCCGTCTCGGACTTTTGGAAAGACGACTTGCTCGTCTTTCCAGTCATTGTCTGGCCTTCTCGCCGCTTTGTGCGGCCTACCTTTACCTCCGTTGATCATGTGGGTGGAGGCCACGTACATGGTCTTCTTCCCTAAGGAGGTGCCTTCGCCATGAGGGGTGATGCGCTTGGTGGGTTTTTGCCCACCTGGCAAAAGATGTTGCAGTTTCCCCTCTTTTAAGGCTCGCTCAATCTCTAGCCGGAGAATGATGCAGTTGTTTGTGGTGTGGCCCGAGTCCTTGTGGTACTCACAATAGAGTGTGAGATCCTGATTTTTCTTGGACTTCATTGGTTGGGCCGGTCGCAAGAATTGCGGGTCCGTAAGAAGGACCTCGCTTGGCGACATAGTGATCTCGGTCCAGTTGCGGTCCCGAGAATCTTTCTTTGACGCCCAGTTGTCCCGTTGGGCGTTGTGGTTCCTTGGGTCAAACGGGTTGGTTCGCGGGAAGTATGGTTTGGAAATACTGTCGCGATTTCCTGCATCCCTGTTGCGTTTGTTGTTGCGCTTTGACCCTTGGTGGGAGGTTTCTGCTTGGGGCTGTGCCTTTGCCAGATGCGGTTCAAGGGACCGTTGCGTCTGGGCATATGTCTTGACTGCGGTCACGACATCTTCCCACTTTTTAGGCAAGCCCTCCTTGCTAGAGATGGTCATAACCATCTGCTTGTCCCTGACGGCCTTGATGAAGTGGTTCCGTGCCATTTGGTCTGCCACGTCACCTATCTCCAGGCACTCTTTGTTGTAACGGACGACGAATGATTCTATAGATTCGTCGTCCCTTCGCCAGATATTCATGACGTCCATTGAATCACGTTCGTGGCGTCGTTGCTGGCTAAAATGGGCGAGGAACTTGGCGTGCAAGTCCTCGAATGATTCCAGTGATCCCACTGGTAAAGAATCGAACCATGCCCTGGCCAGGCCCGTGAGGGTCTGGGGGAAAAAATTACACCAAGTGGGTTCATCCCACTGGCCATTGCACCCCGCACCCAGGAAAATGTTCATGTGGTCGTCCGGGTCAGTCGAACCACTGTATTTCCCAACATTGAATGGGAATTTTGTTGTGGTGACATGGGTGTGGGCTATTCGCGGGGCGAATTTGGAGTTTTCGGCCGCAGCCTTTGGCCTGTAGGGTTGATTCGCAGGGCATTTTGCCGCCCTGAGGTATGTGTTGCGGGGGTGACTGGGAGGAACATAGTTCCGTCCTCCCGGTCTGCTGCTGGTGTCATGCGAATCCCCGCAATATGTATGGTCATCCGGGTCGGTACGACCATACCCTTCGGTGTATGGCAGTGGGCCCAACCGGCTCTGAATACCTGAGCCGTGTCGGGATGTGGACCGTCGCCTATCCTCGCCATTAGGACCTAGGCGGGTATGCACTGGTCCCCTGGTGTGGGACACGTACGAGGAATCGTCCTCGTTGATTGTGCGGATCGAACAGTAAGATGATCCGCGGTCTTCACGTCTGCTTCTCGAAGCTGGGCGTGAATGTACCCTGCCTTCGTATTATAAAATACGATCGGCAGGGGTGTGCGGTGCTGGGGTGGGCCCAGCTTGTATTTGCGCTTCCGCACAAGTGCGGTTGTATGTTGCTGTCAGCAAGGCTGCCTGCTGGTTATACCAGGCATGAAGGTCCATGCCTGGTGGGATCACAGATGCGTACTGTGATAAGTCATGTCCAAACGTAAGGGATGGGCCCCTTTGCGTTGACGTGCCGATGTGTCCGGGTTACGAGGTTGAGGGATTGACCCCTACCGGACCTAGGTTTGTGGGATTTTGGTTATCCCCAGTGTTGTTTTGGTGATCAGTCATGATCTTGAGAGAGGGAAAAGGATAGCTGAAAAAGTGCTAAGAGTAGCGGTGGGCGCCAATGATGAAACAATGGTTAACTGGGCAGGGTTAACTCACTGATCTCGTCAAGAAGGGTTAATCCCTTCCTCTCGAGGATCGCTGGCTGGATCACCGGTGGGTTGATCTCCTGCACAAGTAAACAAACCGTGACTCGTAACAAGGAGGATGGGGTGGGGGGTGCTCCTTGTTACCACTCTTCGGCGTGAGAATCAGTAATCTGCTTGGGAAGCAAAGTATGATAGTAGTAGTAGTGAGAGAGTTGTGAAGAGATACCTCAAACCTGGTTTGGGGTTGGTATTTATAGCCGAGGAGTGAAGGAGGAGGATGATGGACAGACTGACGACGTGCTGCACCTTTGCAGGTGTGTCAGGCTTGTCGGGTGTGGAGGTTATGCCATGTCAGTTTGTTGCTTACGTAGCCCTGACAGGTGACTGCCATTGGTGCCACTTGCACTGTGGTGTCAGTCCCACTTGTTGAGCGCACAGGATGCGGTGCGAGCCGCATCGCTGCCTGTGGTAACATCTGATGTTACCGCGTCTCTTGCTTGTGATCAAGAAATACGCGAGATGCGGTGCTAGCCGCATCGTCGTCCGTGGAGACCGTTTGCCTGCATCCCTTGTCGTGACGAAAATGCCCATATGATGCGGTGCCAGCCGCATCGTTATGTTCATCTACTTCTACGCATAAGGTAAGGCTTCTCATCCTCTGACCGATTGGATTCGAAGGATGTGACCGCATGGGTGCGGTTCATTACTGGTGGGGTTTGTTTGATACGGGTGATGGTCGATTTAGGACTATACCCCTTCAGTATCATATATGTGTTTTTATTTAGTCATGTAGATGACAAACAGAATTATGTATATTCAAATTTGGGAAAGTAGCAACTACAAGAATTTCATGCAATATATTTTGTTCTTTGTTTGTATGCTGTGAACAAGGCACGTGTTTTCATGTGTATACGTTAAATACCCTTTAGAAGGCGCTGAATCGGACATTAATCAATTATGTGAATTCAATCGGTTGACAAGAAGATAATGATGGATCATGGGGAAGTGTAGTTTTCTACGATATTTCTCACTTTTTCCCTAAAACCTATTGAAGTTTTCTATTTATGCATTTTTCTTTGGATTTAGGGGATTTTAATTCTTTTGTTAGGTCTTTGCTATGTAAAGTTAGCGTTACTATTAATCCGTAGACTTTAATTTGACGTACTGAATCATGTTCGGTTAACGATCAACATGTTCTGTTAAATATCAACTTTAAATATACGAAACACTAATCCAAATATATTATTTAACTTTTTGTTTCCTCGACCCTTTAGATTTCCGAGTTATATTTTGTACACCTGTATATCTTTTTGGGCATTCCTGTTTTCACTTTTGGTTGCTACAACAAATTCTGTTATCGTAAAGAATCAAATCAACACAGACTAAATTCACGCGGGATAATCTTATTGTATCAACTTTGTGATTTTGTCATTTTCTGAATTTTTGGTTTTGAAGTAAAGGAAAGAGGCGGTGAGTTTGTTGTTTTCATCATTGATCCTTATGGAAGAAAAGAGACGTGTGAGTTTGTTGTTTTCATCATTGATTATGTTAGATTTGTTTTGAAGATATTGAAACTTGGCATTTTTGTTGTTCATTAAGTTTAATTAATTAACAATGAAAAGTATGTATTGCATAAAGTCAATAACTTGTGTTACGCATCTCATATTGTGATACTAAATGCAACCTATGTTTTGCATAAAAAAAGAATTTTTCGTTTTGCATATATCATATACTATATACTGAATAACATCCCGTCGCAGCGCGCGGGTTAACGCCAACTTGTTATTATAAATTGTTAAATTATATAAAATATGAGACTATTGATTATTTTAACAGTTACGGATTTATATATATATATATATATATATATATATATATATAGGGAGAAGATCATGATACCTCTTATTGCGAGAACCGCGAGAACAAATGTGAACACAACCAAAAATGCCTAAAAATAGCTAAAAATCACACAATTTTTTTTTAAATATTTTTTATATAAAAATCGCTACTTTTCGAAGCCAAAAAAAATATTTTTTTTTTAAAAAAAAAATTTTTGGCCACTAAAAGTGGCGATTTGAGCATAAAAAATATTAAAAAAAATTTAGATTTTTTTAATGATTTTCTTAGATTTTTTTTTAGATTCTTTTAGGTTTTTTGGGGGTTTAGTTTTTAGCATTTTAGCTGGGGGGGGGGGGGGTTAGGTTTTTGGGGGGTAGGGGAGGGGGGTTTAGGTTTTTTTTTTTTTTTTTTTTGGGGGGGGGGGTTAGGTTCTTTTTAGGTTTTTTAGCTATTTTAGGTTGTGTTCACATTGGTTCTCGCGGTTCTCGCAATAAATGGAGTTCTCGCATGAGCCCCTCCCTATATATATATATATATATATATATATATATATATAGTGCTTTTTAATTTGTAAAAAAAGATCTACTAATAAAATTAGCAAGAAAACTAATTACCAAACTTGCAATAAAAATAATGAGTAGTACCAAGCAAGAGTATGTAGACTTGGCCATGTTTATCATCAGGCATGGAAAATGTTTAATCGTGGAGTTTTAAAACAATTTTGCTGTTAGGATAAGTCATGTTTTTGTCACTTAAATAGGAAAATTATGTATCTTATTTTTCTATACTTTGTACTGAATGCGGCAATATTTTTAGTGAATATATTTAATACAAAAGATAAATTTCATATCTGATAAAGTGACAATTGTTTGATTAAAAGTATAATGTTATATTTGACACTTAAATATTATACAAGTGTGATACATATCTTGCATTTATTGGAACAAAAATATGAAATTGTTATAAATTGTTAAATTATATAAAATATGAGACTATTAATTATTTTAACTGTTATAGATTTTTATATATATATATATATATAGTACTTTTTAATTTGTAAAAAAGATTTACTGATAAAATTAGCAAGAAAACTAATTACCAAACCTGCAATAAAAATAATGAGTAGCACCAACCAAAAGTATGTAGACTTGGGCATGTTTATGAGGAGGCATGGGAAATGCTTAATCGGGGAGTTTTAAAACGATTTTGTTGTTAGGATAAGTCATTTTTTTCACTTAAATAGGAAAATTGTGTATCTTATTTTTCTATACTTTGTACCAAATGCTATAATATTTTTAGTGAATATATTTAATACAAAGGATAAATTTCATATCTGATAAAGTGACAATTGTTTGATTAAAAGTATAATGCTATATTCGACACTTAAATACTATACAAGCGTGATACATATCTTGCATTTATTGGAAAAATATGAAATTATTATAAATTTTAAAATTATATAAAATTAGTGACTATTAATTTTTAACAGTTATGGATTTATAATAAATTAGAGTATTTCTCCGCGCGTTGCGGCGGTACGTTACCGCGAGCATTTGATGGGTATTGGTTTGATTCTTTAAATTACCGGTATCATACTTGCACTCGATATAGAAATCAACGCGTGCTTTACATCGACCAAAAAAATAAAAAAAATACCAATACCAATACCAACACCAATGATTGAAGGATATCGATTGGTTCAAATCGTGACAAACTGTTACCAATATTCATTTATCAACGCCAACAGAGTTGTAGAAATGGAATATTATAAAAATTGAAAACCATAAAATGAATCTCGTGTCGCCGTACCGGTACCAATTACACTACGATAGCAATTTTATTGCACTTACGTTATTACTTTGGTGAACAAATGCTTTAGTCATGTCCTATAACATTAAGTAATATCAAACAATATTTATAGTGACATGATAATATTGAGTAATACGTTCATCTCATATCATGTAATATAAAAAACAGACATGAAAGAAATTTATGAACTATACATTGTGAAATGAAATTGATAATCCATAATCCATATGTTAATTTGTTCACTGCCTTTTAATCAAAATTGGCCTTGAGAATTAAGTTCAAACTAAGCTTTAGCATTGTTATTTCACGAGACTATGAGATTTAATTTTGAGTGTCAACAAACTTAAAGAACCACCACTTTTTTCCGGTGAGTTCCGAATTCGTAATTTTGACATATAAATTTATTTACTACTATAGATTATTAATGAAATTTCGAAGAGATAAAATCGAAAAAATGAAATGATTAAATTTTATTATGCATTATCATTAAAGAGGATTCACATTGCGTTCATAAACATTAATCATTCCTAAAATATCTAAACTTTTAACTCTAAAAGTAGTTGGATCCTTGGAGATGTCAACAACAATCGTGATAGCAACGACAATCATAGTTGTCACACCCTCAAAATCAACAAGCGGAGTATTACCGTGAGGCGTGTGACTGATCAGGATCAAACCACTAATCATACTGAACCTTTACTTGAAGTGAAGTAAAGTAAAATAAAGCCATAGCAAACCAAACGTTTAAAGTTCACCGAACCAAAATCCAAAACCAAAATTAAAAGTTAGCGGAAGCTAAAATCTAAAACCCATAAATAATTCAAAACATAAAGTTAATTGTTAGGAACCCCGCAGTAGGTTCCTTGCCACAACGATCACTCCGCATGCAAGCCCCTGCCATGTACCTAACGACCTGCAAAGCATGTGGTAACGTGTCAACAAAAGGTTGGCGAGTTCACAGTTGGTTGTCTGTTTTAACGTTATTTCAAAAACCATAAGTAGTTTCGGAAAACCAAAAGTCGTTAAGTTCCTTGTTCCCATAACCATATACCATTGGGGTTACCCCATGTTGTAAACCACTAGACCCGTACCATATCGACTACTGACTTAAGTCATATTGAGTGCCCTGTAATGTCTATCATCATTGACTAAGTGCCCAAGTACATTAGTCCACGCCCGTCCTCTGCGGCACGGTGTGAGGCTTGTCAGACCTAATAGCGCTATTTAACTAATGACCCGTTCGCCAATGCCTGACGATTAAGTCGATATAAAAATGAGGGACTTCTTGATAGAGTTATTGTCTAGTAAGTTTAAGGTTGTTGTCATACCCAAGGAGGGCGGAGGTACGTATTCTACCCAAGGAAAATACGCAGATTATATCCCACCTAAGGGGGATAGTTGTTATTTAACCCATTCCAAACCACCGGGAATCCCATGCTTTGACGAAAGTGTGAACTCACCATTGGTTGCTCGGTTGGACTCTTAAAAATAGCTAACTGTCAAGGTTAGTCAATCACGTCCTAGTATGGTTACCATTTAGTCCATTAGTTTGACAGTTCACGCCCATAAATGCATTCCACCTATAACTACTCAAGAGCAAGCACACGATACTTCACATAACACTTTCGTTGACATATAACAAGTTGGATCATTATCAGATAACACAACCAACATTTAGACACGTAAATCGCTACTTATATTGTTTCAGCTTTAACATCCAAAATTGGGCTGTTTTCGGGTATTTTAATAAAATAGTTAACTTGTTCTAAAAATTCCCAAACTTTTACAAAATGTTCCAAACAGCCCACAAATCATTGTGTAAAAATCTCGGGACTCAACCAATTAGCAATTATTTTATAAAAATCATTTACCGGGATGCAATCAGATTCGTCACTTTCTGACTGCAGTCCACGGAAAAATTCATTTAAAATTCATCGTAAGTCCGATTGACTAAATTCCAGTTGGTGAATTACAATGACACCCGCGGCCATATACTGTACGAATTTTATGACCTAACCCTATCCAGATTTCAAGTTAGAACGAAAAACATAACACACATTTTCTGCAGGAAAAATGAAGCTTTTGCTGCTGTACAAAACGGACCTTTAAAAATAGCAAACGACCTCAAAAAAATATGATTCCAGTGTCATTTGACGCGTTTTTCAAAAATGTAAAATTTAGACTTCAGAAAATCAATTTTTTGATTTATAACGGTTCGTTTACAGCCAATTGAAGTTGGCTGTTTTCGTCAATCAGCATGCTGTTTTACATTTAAACGACACCAAAACGCGTGTAAACGACCCCAACTCTTCCTAATAACAACTCACAGCAGGTTAATCATCGATTATCACCTAACCATATCAATAATCACAAAACCCTAGGTATAAGACATCATGATTTTCACCAAAAACACAGTTAATGATCATGTATGCATGCACATCGTCAATCAATTCACACAATCGCATTATTAACCGAAAAAAATCATGCAACAACAAAACCCTAGCATAACAACTAAAAATCACAGCCATGTTTACACCAATTTACACCATGAATCATAATCTAAATCAAGAATACTAACCTCGGAGCAAGAGAAGGGATTACGAGGAAGAAGGAGGCAAATCAAGAAGCTAAACAAGAGTAGGGTTTGCACACAATGGGGGGGGGGGTGTTCTCCTGGTCCACTCACACAAGGGGTATTAGGGTTTTTGATTTCTAATTTCTTGATCCATGCATACGTACATATTAAAACACAAGGGAAAGTAGGCTTAATGGGTTGCAAGGAACAAGAGGTGTGGGTTTGGGCTGTAGGTTTCGAATAAGGGGACTTGGGGTGGGGGTTTAGGCCTATAATTGGCGCAAGAAGGGGAGGGGTGGGTTTGGGTTGGGTTTGCTAAATGACGGTTTCACAAGTTTCACGGAATAATTAATCGAAACCTTTCGTATCGTATCGCAAGACAATATTTTACAAAGCTTAGATTCACAAAATAACGTATTCCAATATCTCAGTTTCAGGTTTCGGTTTCCCGTAATTCACCTTACACATTACCAGGTTTGGAAATTATTCAAGAAAATAATCAAACAACACATTCAATTCATATAACGTATAAAACAACACATTCAATTCATATAACGTACGTGTAATTACAAAGCAAAGCGAAACGTAACAAGGATTTATACGAGTTGTCACATCATCCCGAAGTTGAAAGAAATTTTGTCCCGAAATTTAGCACATAGTCACTAGAGAAGCTATAGTTGTGTTGTGCGTTTTCTTGGGGTATCACATCATCCACCCGCTGGTTTGGAATTTCGTCCCGAAATTCTGAAGTAGCTTCAGTATTGGACTCACCTTTCTTAAACAACTGGGGGTATATGCGTTTCATCTGGTCCCCCCGTTCTCAGGTGAACTCTGGGCCACGATGGGAGTTCCAACGAACTCAAACAATAGGTATCTTGGTTCGTTTTAGAGTCTCGATTTCCTGATCCATTATTCCACCGGTTCCTCGACAAAACGCAGCTGGTCGTCGATAGTGAGTTCCTTGAAAGGAACAGTGAGGGTCTCATCTGACAGACACTTCTTCAGATTCGACGCATGAAAGACGTTGTGAAAACCACTCCGTTGTGTCGATAACGAGTTATGAGCCAGTGATTTGGTTGCCGCCAGCTTCTGCCCAGCATAGAGGTGATCGGCATTTCCGCCTGTACAACGCCTCAAATGGAGCAGCCTTGATGCTGATGTCGTAACTATTGTTGTATGAAAATTCCACTAAAGGTAGATGCCTTGCTAGCCGTTACCAAAGTCGATCACACATGCTCGAAGCATGTCTTCTAGAGTCTGGATGGTGCGTTCAGTCTGCCCATCCGTCTGAAGGTGATAGGCTGTGCTCATGTCTAGACGTGAGCCAAAGGATTTGTGCATCGCTTGCCACAAATCAGATGCAAATCGTGGGTCTCGATCAAAAATCATGAAAGTTGGCACTCCGTGCCTGGCGACTACATCTTTCAGATAGATGTCTGCGAGTGTAGAAAACTTGTCAGTTTCCTTGATTGCCAGAAAGTGTGCAGACTTGGTTAGTCGATCCACGATCACCCATATGGTGTCGTTTCCTCACTGAGATCTAGGTAAGCCAGTGACGAAATCCATGGAAATCTGCTCCTATTTCCATGTTGGGATCTCTGGTTGTTGGAGTAGTCCTGATGGCTTCTGGTATTCAACCCTAACCCTAGCACAGGTCAAGCATTTACTAACATAGGTCGCTATGTTGGCTTTCATGTGGGGCCACCAGTAAAAAGTTTTGAGGTCTTGGTACATCTTTTAAGAACCAGATGCACCGAGTAACGAGACTTGTGTGCTTCGTCCATCACAAGCTCTCGTAGGTTTCCATAGGATGGAACCCAGATACGTTCCATGAAATAGTAAGTACCATCTTCCTTTCGTACGAGTTGCTTTTCCCGCATGGACTCAGCTAAGAGGTTCTCTTCTTTCAATGCTTTAAACTGAGCGTTGCGGACCTGGGTAGGAAGATTAGAGGGAATACTAAGCTGTAACGTACGTACACGCTTAGGTTTGGTTTCCTTCCGACTAAGGGCATCAGCCGCCACGTTGGCCTTGTCTGGATGGTACTTGATTACGCGCTCATAATCGTTGAGGAGTTCTACCCATCGACGCTGTCGCATGCTCATCTCCCTCAGACCCAAGATATGCTGGAGACTCTTGTGATCAGTGTAGATGGTGCACTTGGTACCATACAAGTAATGTCTCCACGTCTTGAGTGCAACCACTACTGTTCCCAACTCCAAGTCATGGGTAGTGTAGTTCTTTTCGTGATCCTTGAGTTGGCATTATGTGTAAGCAATGACTTTCTCACGTTGCATCAACACACAACTAAGTCCTTAGATAGACACATCACAGTAAACAACGAAATTGTCTGTGCCTTCTGGTAATGAAAGAATGGGTGTACTACAGAGTTTCACCTTCAACTGTTGAAATGCAGATTCCAAAGCAATCTTTCGAGTTAGAGTTGTGAGGGTTTGTCCATACGATCAAGAAAAACGGGCTTCGCAACGTCAAAAGTCGTTCGTTGGAAACTAAACATAAGGTTGTTTGTGTTGTAGGGGCTCCATGGTAAGGTGTAAGTATCGTTCGAATTCCTACTAGTTCTTGGAGTATTTTTGGATGTCGTCGAAGAAACAAGTGGTATACTCGTCAAGGTAGGCTAAATTCGAGTGCTGTGACTGAGAATCTATATCGGTCGCACCGAGTTCCAAGGACAGTGCTTGTGATATTATCATATCTATGATATTTATGGCCCAATGCTCCTCGAGTAAAGTTCGTAGGGAGTAACTCGTCCAAGCGAGAGTTCGCGAAGAATGCTGTTAGGATAAGGATCATAGGATTCGAGGAGTATATCATGAATGGACGTGGAAACATGCAAAAAGGGTAGTCGCAGTCGGTGCGTAAGTGCATAAGGATCCGTAGCAGGGGTTTACCTGATGTCGAGGGTATAAGTTAGTCGTACGCAAGTTGTACAGGGTTAAAATAAAGAACGCCGTTTGTCAAATAGAGATATCACGTGGATATATCAATCATAACAAGAATTTATCATAGATGAATAGTTGTTATACGAGTTTATAGTGTTAAGGTTCACTAAAACTTCCGTCAAAGTTGTCGGGCTCGCCCGCATGTGAAGGAGAAATAATTCACCTTGATCCATGAACTTAGATGAGTTTACGATTTATTGAATCGGTAAGCAACCAAATTCAGAGGAGTTTCCTTAGGTCGTGTGAACGAATCTGAAATATGCCTGTGTAGTCAAGAGGTTTCAAAGAAAGGAGGTGAAAACATGTTCAAAAGGGTACGATCCTCTCAACAACACATCACCATCCTCAGATTTCAAGATGTGATCACCAAGCCAACGCAGCAGCAACAACAACAATAACAGCAGCAGCCTCCGCAGCAGCAGCAGCAGCAGCCAGCGCAACAAGCATCCCATGCCTGAACTTTCAACATCAATGTTCGCCAGGCTCAAGCTGACAACAATGTTGTCAATGGTACATTTCTTGTCAATGGTATATATGCTTTGTTTTTGTTTGATACTGGAGCAGATAATTGTTTTGTGTCGTTTGAATTCGAGAAGCTCCTAAAACGTAAAGCGCTAATCTTCCTACGACGTTCGACATAGAAATTGCCACTGGAAGAACCGTCACTGTTAGTTCTGTTCTACGTGATTGTACCCTTGAGCTCAACAATCACGTCTTCCCTATCGACCTTATCCCGATGCAGCTTGGTAGTTTTGATATCATAGTAAGCATGGATTTTCTTCGTGAGAATCGTGCTGAAGTCGTTTGCTTCGATAAAATGATTCGTTTCTCGCTCACTAATAGTGATCAACTTTGTGTGTATGGCGAAACTCCTTCGAAAGACCTCAGACTCATGTCGTGTATCCAAGCGAGCAAGCATCTCCAAAAGGAATACAAAGCTTTCTTGGCACACATCGTAGTAGCGGAGGAAAAGGAAAAGAAGGTAATGGATAAAGTGCCTGTGGTTCGTGATTTTCCTCGTGTCTTTTCTGACGACTTACCTGGTTTACCTCCGAGTCGTGATATCGACTTTCGTATTGACCTCATTCCTGGAGCTAATCCTGTTACTAAGGCTCCCTATCAACTTGCTCCGTTTGAAATGCGCGAACTCTCGAGTCAACTCCAGGAATTGCTTGACAAAGGCTTCATTCGCCCTAGCACCTCTCCTTGGGGCACACTTGTCCTTTTCGTCAAAAATAAGGATGGATCGTTCCAGATATGCATCGATTATAGGGAATTGAATAAGCTGACTATCAAGAATCGCTATCCTTGCCTCGAATCGATGATTTGTTCGATCAGTTACAAGGTGCTACATGTTTCTCGATGATCGATCTACGCTCAGGATATCACCAGTTACGCATTCAAGAGGAGGATATACATAAGTCTGCTTTTTGAACTCGCTACGGTCACTATGAATTCGTTGTTATGACCTTTGGTTTAACCAACGCATCCACGGTTTTCATGGATCTGATGAATCGTGTGTGTAAACCCTTTCTCGACTGCTTCGTCTTCGTGTTTATCGATGATATCCTGATCTATTCGAAATCAAAAGCCGAACATGCGCAGCATCTACGTTTGGTTCTCGAATTACTCCAAGGGAATCGACTCTATGCCAAATTCTCCAAGTGTGAATTTTGGCTAGAGGAGGTTCAATTCCTCGGTCACATTGTCAATGTCAAGGTATTCACGTCGATCCCACAAAGATTGAAGCTGTTAAGAGCTGGATTACACCAAAGAACCCGTCTGAAGTCCGTTCTTTCCTCGGACTGGCGGGCTATTACCGCCGATTTATCGAAGGATTCTCCAAAATCGCTGTTCCGCTTACTTCTCTCACGCATAAAGACAAGCCTTTTGTTTGGGGAACTGAACAAGAGACTGCCTGTAACACCTCGAAATTTTGTGTCCAATAATGTGTTAACACGTGTCGTTTGTTTACACGTGGCATTTATATTAAATAAAGGACTAAAGTTGACAAACCTTGAAAGTATGTAAATTCGAGGGTTATAAATGTCAAACAAGGGTAAGTATACTGTATAGTAACCCTAAAAGATGCTCGTACCTTCAAACGAATAAATCATGGATCGTACGGAAGCGAAACGCGGAAGAAAGTGAGAGATTACAAGCTGCAGGGGTTAACTGTGTCAACATGTTTAATTATACCTCTGAGTGACCCTTTGACGAACCCAAGGCTTTGTAACAGTAAAATACGCTCACTAGAATGCACTATATAAATTTCGCGAAGTTCCGTTTTAAAACGAGAAAGTTATTATCAAATTCGTATGAGAAGGGTTAAAAGCGTCAATAATGTAAATTAAGGTTTTTCGGATAATAAGTAATCTATCCGGGGGCTTAACAATGCGGGTAAATAACTCGAGGTCCTTAATTGTAATTAACCGAGGGCCAAATCGCAAAGTTACCCCTTCAAACCCGAAAGGTCAGATTATTAATTACCAAGATTTTGGTAATCATTACAAAAAAGATTTAAAAAGATTGTTAAACAAGCCCTTACGGACCGTAAAGTTCATGCCTTACGGACCGTAAGGGATCGAATGATTAAGTCAGATCCGCCACAGGCTTACGAACCGCAAGGCCTAAGCCATACGGTCCGTAAGCGACGCCCAGCGACAGAAAAATGGCTGTTGGCTGTTTTAAACGGAAAAGCAATTATGTATGGGTTTCTCAGAGTTATGGGCGCCCCCTACTCGACCCATAGCACCTTAGGACACCTGCCCATCATCCACACTCACTTGTAGGCCAATGTGTGATGATCTAAGAGCTTGTCTTGCACTATAAATAACCATCCATTGTGCACAACTTAGAACACACCTCAAACACACTTCTCTGATCATTTCTGAAGCTCCCAAGTGTTCTTCTTTAGTTCTAAGTCTTTCAACAAGTCTCTGTAAGTATGCCAAACCTTTTATGGCTTTGTTTTTGCTTAGTTTAGCCTAAAAGTCAATCCGTCGTAATTAACGATTGACTTGGCGATAATTCATGAATGGTCCAGTGAATTGTCGGATCAAAAGTAGTTATGTGTTGGTATTTATGTGGGTAATAAACCCCTAAAAGGGTTCCCTCTGATCACCATTCTAACTAGTTCAAATGTCGAGTCAAACGAATGCTTAAAAAGTCAACAGAAAGTCATTTTAGCGATTCTTGCATAATCTGTAATGTAGATGATATGAAACCTGTTTGAACACTCATAAAACATGATATTAAGTATACAAACTTGTCTAAACTTGTTTGATTCGACCATTTGCTATATTGACCCGGTTCGGAGCCGAATGTCGCAAAAGTTTGACTTTTGCTTTGACTTCAGTTCTGACCCGTTTTAGTGAGGTATAGATATGCCTTAGGACTCTCTTAGGACCAGGTTACATGATGGTATAACCCTCTGTGACCGGTTCATTGTTTGTCCGAGTCTTTTACGCATTTCCGTTAATCGCTTAAAAGTTGACCGTAACACCCTTCTTAAAATAAAACGAGTATTTCGGACACGTGAACGGACCATAACCTTGCTTACTAAATTCTAAGCATGTCCTTAAAGTTTCACGCCAATCCGAGGTCTAGAAAAGGAGTTATGCTAAAAAGCGCAATTTAAGTAAACTTTTGTAATAAACGGCGCAATTAGCATAACGCCTATCTAAACCAAGATTTCATCACCAAAACTTTTACCCACTGTTATAAAATAATATTTTGAGATTTTTAAAGATTTTTAATTATTTTTACCTTGCTCATAACCTGTGGTTATGGCTACGGTTCGGTAAATACCGAATACGCCCTTTTTGGCCATAAAATGAGTTCTACAAGGTCTTTTGACCCGATTCCAGTTGCTACTGATTTTAAATAATAAATAAAGTATTTTAGACTTTATAAACTATTCGGGAAACTCAGATTTCCTGTAGAACTCGAAAAGCTCTTTAAAAATGACCGAAAAACCCCTACGGGGCGTATAACAAACTTAAACTCGTTACGGGCATCACGGAAGGTATCCTACTGATACCACAACCTCTTTAAGGCATATTGACTTAGGAAACAAGCGTAGGACTCTCACGGTTACCCGTTGCGCCTAATGCACGCACGGTTCGGCTTACGTAACTAGTTTACATAAATTAGCCGATACGGGTCAAACTATATTATTTTGACCCCAAAATCTAGAGTGTGAATATTAAACCCATATAAAACAAGTCTCTGAACTTGTTAGGGCAGAATCACATTCCATTCTCGGTTTTCGCCTTTCCGCGCGATTAAACCGTATCTATCTTTTGAAACCAACCGGTCTAGGCTACGGCTAATATAAAGACCCGTTAGGATTCTAATAGGTTATTTAAAACCTTCGTTCCAGAATAGGAGCCCCAGTAAAAGATATCTGCGATTTAAATCAAATAAGGATAATACTTGCAAAGGTAAATACTTTTAACTTATTTTCCCTTATACGGGCTTGGGATACGGTATAATATTTACCGCTTGATTGAGCATCAAATCTTCCATCGCTTAGGTGGTTAATTGAATAATTTGATCGGCTCATTTAAACAGTCTTGTTACTTAAAAGCCTTTGGGGGGTTAATGACCATGTCCCGGATATCCTTGGCATCATTCGAAGAAATGGCCACGACCTCGACATCCCGGTGTAGGTGTACACCCGGCATTATGTCTATATTATTAAAAGACGTAGCCGTTGGTTTACCCACCACGGTTTTACGCAATGTGGTGTGTCTATTGATCTTTAACCCGGACAGGATCTGGGCTACTGAACGCAAAGAAGGAACATGCAATTCGTTCACAAGATTATAATTTTAAATAATTTCCCAAGTTATAAAAGAGTTTGTGCCTTGTGCATTCAAATCAATTTTAATAAACATTTTTCAAAATGTGTCGGTTGAATGTATTTACCAGTGTAAACTGACGTATTTTCCCAAAAAGATTAAGTGCAGGTACTACACGTAATCGGCTGGTAATAGCTCCCTAGCATCACGAAAAGTCTCGCAAGCTTGATGCTGTATCTGTTGAACAATACTTTATTATTATTTTGATCCCCTGTGGATACGTTCGACTTTTGTAATACACTCGATATTACAATCAAAGGTTGAATTATATTTATCTTTAAGCTTCCGCTGTGCATTCATATAATTGTGTGGTTTGACTATATTGTTGTCAACTACGTCACGGTAATCCCCCACCGGGCCCACCGGTGAGACACGTGGAAATTCGGGGTGTGACAGGTTGGTATCAGAGCCAACATTGAGTGAATTAAACACTATCCTAATGTGTTTAATCTCAGTGACACAATTGAACATACTTGAGTCTAGACAAGAACTTAGGACAAGTTCGAATGGTTATTCCATTTTCGTCTTTATTTTCATTATGATTTTTAATAAGTTTTGAAGCAGGAAACATGCCACCTGTAATTTTCCGAGGAAGAGGAAGGGGAAGAAGAGGCAGAGGAGAGATCGTTACTCATAATGATCACGAAGCTGACCGTCAAATACAAGAGCTCCTTCGATGACAAGGAGTGAAGAACCACTCTTTTCCTCTATCTCTACTTCCCTTCAAACTGGCGGGTTTTGACATTGTTCTGGGCATGGACTGGTTATCCCACAACCAGGCCCAAATCATTTGCAACAAAAGGCATATAGTGCTAAAGACTCCGAATGGTGAACCGCTTACCATTCAAGGAGATACACAGTATGGATTGCCCGAGAATGTAACTATGCTCAAGGCTTCTAGATGTTTGAGAAGAGGCTGTGTCATCTACATGGCGCAGGTGATAATTGAAGAACCCAAACCAAGGATAGAGGACATCCCTATCATTTCTGAATATCCTGAAGTTTTCCCCGAAGAACTACCTGGTTTACCACCAGATAGACAAGTGGAATTCAGAATAGATATTATTCCTGGAGCAGCTCCCATTGCTAGAGCACCCTACAGGCTGGCACCAACTGAGATGAAGGAATTAAGGACCCAGTTGGATGAACTATTAGCAAAAGGTTTTATCAGACCTAGTTCGTCTCCCTGGGGAGCACCTGTCCTATTTGTTAAGAAAAAGGACGGATCGATGCGTCTGTGCATCGATTACCGTGAGCTAAATAAAGTCACCATCAAGAATAGATATCCGTTGCCAAGAATCGACGACTTGTTCGATCAACTACAAGGGGCGAGTTACTTCTCAAAGATCGACTTGAGGTCGGGCTACCATCAATTAAAGGTCAGAGATGAAGACGTGCATAAGACAGCATTTAGGACTCGCTATGGTCACTATGAGTTCCTAGTGATGCCTTTTGGGCTCACAAATGCACCGGCTGTGTTCATGGATCTCATGAATCGCGTCTGCAAGCCGTACCTGGACAAATTCATCATCGTCTTCATCGACGATATCCTTATACACTCAAAGAATCAAGCTGACCACGAGAAACACCTCCGTTGTATTCTCGAGCTGCTACATCGAGAGAAACTCTACGCCAAATTCTCTAAATGCGAATTCTGGCTACGAGAAGTCCAATTCTTGGGACACGATGTAAGCGAGCGTGGTATCCAGGTGGATCCCGCTAAGGTAGAGGCGGCCATGAATTGGCAAGAGCTAAAGACGCCTACCGAAATTCGTAGTTTCCTGGGGTTAGCAGGATACTACAGGAGATTTATTGAAAATTTTTCAAGAATTGCTGCGCCCTTAACTTCCCTAACCAAGAAGAAAGAAAAGTTCATTTGGGGCCCGAAGCAGCAAGAATCTTTCGAAATCCTGAAGCAAAAGCTAAGCAACGCTCCTGTGTTGACACTGCCGGAAGGTACAGATGAATTCGTAGTTTACTGCGATGCATCACACACAGGCATGGGGTGTGTGCTTATGCAGAAAGGCAAGGTTATTGCCTATGCTTCAAGACAGTTAAAGGTGCACGAAAAGAATTACACCACCCATGACTTGGAGTTGGGTGCCGTTGTATTTGCACTGAAATTGTGGAGGCATTACCTACATGGTATCAAGTTTGTGATCTATTCTGATCACAAAAGCCTTCAACATCTGTTTAATCAGAAGGAGTTGAACATGAGGCAACGCCGTTGGATGGAAACCTTGAATGATTATGATTGTGAAATCAGGTACCATCCCGGCAAAGCGAATGTAGTCGCTGATGCCCTGAGCAGAAAAGAAAGGGTGAAACCTATTCGAATCAATGCCAAGAGCATTGAAGTCAGGAATAACCTGATTGAAAGGATATTAGCTGCACAATGGGAGGCTGTGTTAGAAGCTAATTATCCTAAAGAAAAGTTAGGAGTAACTGAAGAGCAGTTAACTCTTAGCAAGGATGGAATCCTTAGTTTGAACGGGCGAATATGGGTTCCGATTTATGGAGGACTACGAGATGTTATCCTCCAGGAGGCCCATAGTTCCAAATATTCTGTCCATCCTGGAGCAGATAAAATGTATCAGGATCTGAAGGCAAACTATTGGTGGATAGGCTTGAAAAAGTCTGTAGCCACCCATGTAGCAAAGTGCTTAACTTGTGCTCAAGTCAAAGCCGAGCACCAAAAGCCGTCTGGCTTGCTACAACAGCCTGAACTTCCCGAGTGGAAGTGGGAGTGCGTAACTATGGATTTCATTACCAAGTTACCCAAAACAAGGAAAGGAAACGACACAATATGGGTCATAGTCGATAGGCTGACTAAATCAGCTCATTTCTTACCCATCAAGGAGACGTATAGCTCCGATATGTTAGCCCAACTTTATGTTGATAAGATTGTAGCCTTACATGGCATACCTGTGTCTATTATCTCCGACAGGGATACTAGGTACACGTCTCATTTCTGGAAGAGTTTCCAGCAATCTTTGGGCACGCGTTTGAACTTCAGTACGGCTTACCATCCACAGACGGACGGTCAGAGTGAGCGTACCATTCAAACGTTAGAGGACATGCTACGCGCATGTGCAATAGATTTGGGTGGTAATTGGGATAAGAACCTACCCCTAATCGAATTCTCCTACAACAATAGCTACCATACCAGCATAAAGGCTGCGCCTTTCGAGGCATTATACGGTAGGAAGTGTAGATCGCCTGTTTGTTGGGCGGAAGTAGGAGAGGTCCAATTATCAGGATCAGAGATCGTTTTCGAGACAACGGACAAGATTGTCCAGATTCGAGAGCGCCTCAAAGTTGCCCGAGATAGGCAGAAAAGCTACGCTGATCCGAAGCGTAAGGATTTCACTTCGAAGTAGGTGAAAAGGTGTTGCTTAAAGTATCACCCTGGAAAGGGGTGATGCGTTTCGGCAAGAAGGGCAAACTGAGTCCGAGATACATAGGACCTTTTGAGGTCATTGAACGTGTCGGGTCAGTTGCCTATAAGTTGAACTTGCCAGAAGAGCTCAATGGAATTCACAATGTGTTCCACATCTGCAATCTAAAGAAGTGCTTCGCCGATGAATCATTGGTGATCCCACACACAGATGTGCATATAGATGAGAGCTTGAAGTTTGTAGAGAAGCCTTTGTCGATTGAAGACCGACAGGTGAAAAAGCTTCGAAGAAAGCACGTACCAATTGTAAAGGTCAAATGGGATGCCCGTAGAGGTCCCGAATACACGTGGGAAGTTGAAGCCACGATGAAAGAAAAATACCCTTATTTATTTGAGTAAATCTCGGGTCGAGATTTATTTTAAGGGGGTGAGGATGTAACACCTCGAAATTTTGTGTCCAACAATGTGTTAACACGTGTCGTTTGTTTACACGTGGCATTTATATTAAATAAAGGACTAAAGTTGACAAACCTTGAAAGTATGTAAATTCGAGGGTTATAAATGTCAAACAAGGGTAAGTATACTGTATAATAACCCTAAAAGATGCTCGTACCTTCAAACGAATAAATCATGGATCGTACGGAAGCGAAACGCGGAAGAAAGTGAGAGATTACAAGCTGCAGGGGTTAACTGTGTCAACATGTTTAATTATACCTCTGAGTGACCCTTTGACGAACCCAAGGCTTTGTAACAGTAAAATACGCTCACTAGAATGCACTATATAAATTTCGCGAAGTTCCTTTTTAAAACGAGAAAGTTATGATCAAATTCGTATGAGAAGGGTTAAAAGCGTCAATAATGCAAATTAAGGTTTTTCGGATAAGTAATCTATCCGGGGGCTTAACAATGCGGGTAAATAACGCGAGGTTCTTAATTGTAATTAACCGAGGGCCAAATCACAAAGTTACCCCTTCAAACCCGAAAGGTCAGGTTATTAATTACAAAGATTTTGGTAATCATTACAAAAAGATTTAAAAAGATTGTTAAACAAGCCCTTACGGACCGTAAAGTTCATGCCTTATGGGCCGTAAGGGAGTGAATGATTAAGTCAGATCCGCCACAGGCTTACGGACCGCAAGGCCTAAGCCATACGGTCCGTAAGCGACGCCCAGCGACAGAAAAATGGCTGTTGGCTGTGTTAAACGGCAAAGCAATTATGTATGGGTTTCTCAGAGTTATGGGCGCCCCCTACTCGACCCATAGCACCTTAGGACACCTGCCCATCATCCACACTCACTTGTAGACCAATGTGTGATGATCTAAGAGCTTGTCTTGCACTATAAATAACCATCCATTGTGCACAACTTAGAACACACCTCAAACACACTTCTCTGATCATTTCTGAAGCTCCCAAGTGTTCTTCTTTAGTTCTAAGTCTTTCAACAAGTCTCTGTAAGTATGCCAAACCTTTTATGGCTTTGTTTTTGCTTAGTTTAGCCTAAAAGTCAATCTGTCGTAATTAACGATTGACTTGGCGATAATTCATGAATGGTCCAGTGAATTGTCGGATCAAAAGTAGTTATGTGTTGGTATTTATGTGGGTAATAAACCCCTAAAAGGGTTCCCTCTGATCACCATTCTAACTAGTTCAAATGTCGAGTCAAACGAATGCTTAAAAAGTCAACAGAAAGTCATTTTAGCGATTCTTGCATAATCTGTAATGTAGATGATATGAAACCTGTTTGAACATTCATAAAACATGATATTAAGTATACAAACTTGTCTAAACTTGTTTGATTCGACCATTTGCTATATTGACCCGGTTCGGAGCCGAATGTCGCAAAAGTTTGACTTTTGCTTTGACTTCAGTTCTGACCCGTTTTAGTGAGGTATAGATATGCCTTAGGACTCTCTTAGGACCAGGTTACATGATGGTATAACCCTCTGTGACCGGTTCATTGTTTGTCCGAGTCTTTTACGCATTTCCGTTAATCGCTTAAAAGTTGACCGTAACACCCTTTTTAAAATAAAACGAGTATTTCGGACACGTGAACGGACCATAACCTTGCTTACTAAATTCTAAGCATGTCCTTAAAGTTTCACGCCAATCCGAGGTCTAGAAAAGGAGTTATGCTAAAAAGCACAATTTAAGTAAACTTTTGTAATAAACGGTGTAATTAGCATAACGCCTATCTAAACCAAGATTTCGTCACCAAAACTTTTACCCACTGTTATAAAATAATATTTTGAGATTTTTAAAGATTTTTAATTATTTTTACCTTGCTCATAACCTGCGGTTATGGCTACGGTTCGGTAAATACCGAATACGCCCTTTTTGGCCATAAAATGAGTTCTACAAGGTCTTTTGACCCGATTCCAGTTGCTACTAATTTTAAATAATAAATAAAGTATTTTAGACTTGATAAACTGTTCGGGAAACTCAGATTTCCTGTAGAACTCGAAAAGCTCTTTAAAAATGACCGAAAAACCCCTACGGGGCGTATAACAAACTTAAACTCGTTACGGGCATCACGGAAGGTATCCTACTGATACCACAACCTCTTTAAGGCATATTGACTTAGGAAACAAGCGTAGGACTCTCACGGTTACCCGTTGCGCCTAATGCGCGCACGGTTCGGCTTATGTAACTAGTTTACATAAATTAGCCGATACGGGTCAAACTATATTATTTTGACCCCAAAATCTAGAGTGTGAATATTAAACCCATATAAAACAAGTCTCTGAACTTGTTGGGGCAGAATCACATTCCATTCTCGGTTTTCGCCTTTCCGCGCGATTAAACCGTATCTATCTTTTGAAACCAACCGGTCTAGGCTACGGCTAATATAAAGACCCGTTAGGATTCTAATAGGTTATTTAAAACCTTCGTTCCAGAATAGGAGCCCCAGTAAAAGATATCTGCGATTTAAATCAAATAAGGACAATACTTGCAAAGGTAAATACTTTTAACTTATTTTCCCTTATACGGGCTTGGGATACGGTATAATATTTACCGCTTGATTGAGCATCAAATCTTCCATCGCTTAGGTGGTTAATTGAATAAATTGATCGGCTCATTTAAACAGTCTTGTTACTTAAAAGCCTTTGGGGGGTTAATGACCATGTCCCGAATATCCTTGGCATCATTCGAAGAAATGGCCACGACCTCAACATCCCGGTGTAGGCGTACACCTGGCATTATGTCTATATTATTAAAAGACGTAGCCATTGGTTTACCCACCACGGTTTTACGCAATGTGGTGTGTCTATTGATCTTTAACCCGGACAGGATCTGGGCTACTGAACGCAAAGAAGGAACATGCAATTCGTTCACAAGATTATAATTTTAAATAATTTCCCAAGTTATAATTTCCCGATGCTCTAAGTCGACGAAGCTATTTACATAGAGTTCGTAATATCCAAGCCCCTCTAGCTTACTCGTGCAACCCGAGATCCCTATGTGGAAATGGGAGATATAGCTATGGACTTCATAACGAAACTCCCGCGCACGCCATCAGGTCACGATAGCATCTGGATTATCGTTGATCGTCTTACTAAATCTGCTCATTTTCTGCCGATACGAGAAGACTTTAAGGTAGAACAATTAGCACGGATCTACACTGACAAAATCATTTGTCGACACGGAACGCCTCGTGATATCATCTCTGACCGCGATGGTCGGTTTACCTTGCGCCTTTGGGAAACATTTCAATCTGCTCTCGGTACTCTACTCTTAATCTAAGTACCGCTTTCCATCCCCAAACAGATGGTCAAACTGAACGCATGATACGTGACATGCTTCGCTCGTGTGTCATAGATTTCGGTGGTAATTGGGACGCGCACTTACCTTTAGTTGAATTCTCGTACAATAACAGTTATCATTCTAGCATTCAAATGGCATCATTTAAGGCATTGTATGGAAGAAAATGTCGATCGTCTATTGTATGGCACGAGATCGGGGATGTGCAAATTACTGGTCCTGAGTTATTGCATGAAACGACTAACAAGATCCTCCAAATCCGAGACAATCTCTTGAAAGCTCGGAGTCGTTAGAAGAGTTACGCCGATAGACGTTGCAAGCCCCTTGAATATGACGTGGGCGATTACATACTCCTAAAGGTTTCACCATGGAAAAGGGTGATTAGATTCGGTAAGAAAGGAAAGCTCACGCCTCGATATGTTGGACCCTTTAAGATCCTGGAAAGGATTGGCAAAGTGGCCTACAGACTAGAACTACCGGAGGAACATAGCAACGTCCACCCGACTTTCCATGTCTCGAGCCTCAGAAAGTGTCTAGCCGAGCAGAACTTGCAAGTACCACTTTAGGATCTACAAGTGGACGAAACATCACACTTCGTGGAAAAGCTTGTCGAGATCATGGACCGAGAAACCAAGAAGCTCCGACGCTCACACATTCCCATAGTGAAGGTTCGCTTGGAAGGCAACCGTGGTTCCGATTTCACCTGGGAACTCGAAAGTGACATGAAGGCTAAGTATCCACAGCTTTTCGTTACGCCTGCGCCTTAATTTCGGGATGAAATTCCCTAAAGTAGGGGAGGCTGTAACAACCCGACTTTTTGAAGTCAAAGTACAAGTCAAAGGAAGAAAATATTGCTAATCCGATCTGTCATTCCTTACTTAATTTTTACTTGTACTTCCCGACTCGTTAATCGATACTATGGATTATGTTAGTTTAGTTGTATTATGTAGAGTAAATGCAATAAACACAATTAAACGCTAATCTACTTATCACTAACCTCATCGTTATCTCGCAACTCGAATTACAGGTTTTGGATATTGTTTTACGTGTGTGTGCTATTATGTGTTACTTGTGCATGTTTATGTTTGTTTTGTGGTGATTATTCCCAAACGCAATCGCAACTCTATCGCAACACAATCTCACTGCGGACTCGAATAATAAGTTCTACTTTTACGTTATTTGTGGTTAGGTTATTCGTGTAACTATTGTTTAATACTATCGCATCGGTTACTCGCAACGCACCGCAACCCGCTCAATGCACGAAACGAAAAGTCGGAAACCAACTCGCAAGTTCCATCTGATCAAAGGACCATTCGATCGAATGGTCATCCGTCCGAAGGCCCTCCAATCAAACCACTTTACACCGCCTTTCTCACCTCTTTCCCTATAAATAGCACCTGTCACATCACTGTTCACGTGATGTGACAGCTGCCCTCCGACCCTTCGCCTTCTCAGCCGCATTTCTCTCAATTCCTCGCGATTCTTGTAAGTCTCCATCCCAAATCTTGTACTACTTTGATCTATACACACATCTTCATCATTTCCACCAACAAATCTCAACTTTTAACCATGAAATCCACCTGAAATGAGCTGTTCTAAGATGACGTCATCATAGTGTTCATGAACACCAAAGTGTGACCTCATACCACCAAGAACAACTCAAATCTAACGGATTTCTACAATGTTAAACACTTATTTCACCTAAATCTAAACATTTTCAAGTGTTTCAAACTTTTCTTCAACTTTCTTAACTTTTTACTCAAAACCGTTAGATCTGGACTAGTTCGGGTTCACTACTTATTCTCTAGTGTAGACTCGGACTGAGAATGGATTCCTAACGAAGAGACAACCGGTTCACGGGTTGAACATGAAATCCCGTCAAGAACAGTCACCGGACGAACGAGGTGATTCCCATCCGATCGGATGACTAGGCTTGTTGTGGTTTCCGATTTTTTAACACGTTGTCATACTGTCTCGGTTCAATCGCACAACTTAACGGATTTTACAAGTTTGTAAAACAAACAGGTCTCCGAACGAATCGCCACCCGATCGGATCGCCATCCGATCGAACGACGATCTGACCGGATGACTTGTGATGTTCAACATTTAAACAACTTTCAATCCTCAAAATGTGTTAAATCTCCACTCGGATCACCATCCGAGCGGACGGCCATCCGTCCGGATGACCGTCCGACCAGACAACCTGAGAAGGTAGAAACACTTCAAAACTTTTCAAATGCTATAATGAAAACTTCAAAGTTCCATCATACACAAACACATCCATCCCAAATGGACAACCCTCCAACCGAATGGTCATCCGTCAGGAAGGTTATCCGACCGGATCACTATCCGTCCCTTGTTCCACTCGACACCGTCTTACGCACTGTTCAACGCTTATACTATTGTACTATGTTCAGGCTAATCTCTCAGCGCTCCCTTCAATCCAAGACTATGTTTATTCATTAAACACGATCTGTGAGTATACTTGATCCCTTTTTGCTTTAAGCACTTTTGGGTGTTACATAACGTATATCAAATCACAACGTTCACACAACGCAACCACTTTTATACACTAACCGCTCTGCATGTTATACGTGTTATTTGATGAATGCTTCTATGTTATGTTAACACAGTGATTATTTCCTGACACCTTAGCAAAGATAGTACTATAGTTTGGACTCAGCACCTGTCGTGGACGGGGGTTGCTAAGGGTATTTCTTCACGTGTCACAGTGGTGATATGTGTTGCGCACTCTACAACTCGCAGTCACGTCTGTGCATATTTCATTGTCGATAACCTACTTGTTTCACATTACTACGTGTTACATGTTGGTTATGCGTAAACCGCTTTCGCTACTATTATACTATTAAACTTGTATGCTCACCTTGACACTATGTGTATTGACTTTTATTTTAACATATGTGGCAGGTGTTTAGGATGCTTTGCTATGCTAGCTTTTGTGGAAACAAGCTAGGGAAGTCTAGAAACATCATTTAATAATTTATGAGTTGTCGGAACAGTTCTTATCTGTCTTTGAGAACAATTTGTCTGTAATAACTGCGTTACTTTATATGTTACGGTATGGGACGTGATGATTAAATATTTGGTAATTATAGTTGTTATGGAATCTTTTGGACAATCTATTTCGCTCAGTGCCTCACCACGATGTTTCCGCCATCGGTTGGGGTGTGACAGCAATGATAGCAGTTTTCATGGACAAAACTGACCCACCAAGTTCCTGAATTTTCTAAGGAAAAAAACACGTCATTACTAGATGAATGAATCACTTTTTAAATATGTTATAAGTATCATATGTAGCAATTCTAGTCCTGAACTATAGATAGCGTTCTTGGATGGAGAAAAGATATACAATTCATCACATTGTTCTTGACTCTTCAATCAAACAAAAACACAAAATTTTAGGGAACTCTTTATGTGGAATTTGTTGGAAATTTAGTGAAAATGGAGTTTTTACTAAATATTTTGGACACCAATAATTATATCTATATATGTGTTGTGCAAATAATTATTCGTGGGTTTGTGTTCTACGTTATGAGAGCATCGTAACTAACCAAACTATGTCCAGAATTGGAGCTAAGATGAATGAGATATTGAAGCTTGAAGTTGTAATGTTGGAACAACTAAAGATGAGAAAATGGATTGAGCTTTGTTAACTTGTCCCACATAGGAGGGATGATAAAACTTGAAGTGCTTTATAAGGAGGAGCACTCCTTGTATATTGTTTTCCTTAGAGGCAAACACTAGTGGGGTACCCTAAAGGGTGTAGCATCTTGCCTCTCATATGCGTGATGTGGGCGATGGGTGCAATCATTTGTATTTTTTTAGCCATGAGCGTGTGGTCAGATACATACATGGTGAGTCCGCATATGGCGCACCCATGGGTGGCGTAGGCGGGTGCCACGGCGTGACACGCGAGTCTAGAAGGCGCATGGCCAGGTGGCGGCTTCCGAATGGCGTGAGTGGTCATCAGCGGGTGCACAAACTCCATGTGACGCGACGCGTCGGTACTAGTCTTGACGTCGCGTGGCCCGAAAATGCATGTCTGAGCGTGGCATTGGCGCAAGTTCACTTGCACGCGCGGACCACCAGTCAAACTAGTCTACCCACTAGTGAGTTAATGTTTGACGGTTTCATGTCATGAATGACGGTTTTGATGACCACTTAAATCTATTTAATTAGAGATTAAAACTAAATTATTTATCTTGTTTATTATAAGATTAATGTTTTGGTTACGACAAGATTAATATCTTGTTTATTACTAGTTTAATTGAGATTAATTCCTATGTGTATGTCTATATATGAACTTAGTGGTTCATATTGTGAATATTATTGAATGGAATGCCTCCAAAGGTTGGAGAATAGAAATATATATACAAAATATAGAGATACAATAACTAACAAATAAAGATGAATGGACAAAAGAATAAATAGCCTAAATTAATGTAAGCTAACATCCCCCACAAGTGGAACGGTGGCGAGCGACAACAAAGGTGGTCGTGAAAGGACTCGAAGTGAAGTCGCGGGAGGCTTTTTTTTTAATATATATGCAACTTGAAGCTTGATTGGAACAAAGAATGTCCGTAGTTTGCCAAATGTGACTAGCTCACGAATGAAATGGTAATCCAATTCGATGTGTTTTTCTTGCCTGTGAGAGACCGGATTCTGAGTGAGAAACAACGCACTCATGTTTTCACATAGAAGTTTCGGCATGTCAGGTGGTAAAGTATGTAATTCACGTAATAGGTGAGTTATCCAAATGATTTTAGCCGAAGTGTTTGCCATAGCGCGATACTAATATTCACAGCTAGAACGAGTAATAATGTGTTGTTTCTTGGCACTCCACGAAACAAGGTTACCGCCTAAAAAGATGGAGTAACCTTAGGTAGAGCGACGAGTGTTGAGGCATCGAGCCCAGTCATCATCAGAATAACCGAGAATTGCAGTGGTGGATGGTCCAGAAAAAACACGACCAAAATGTGCCTTTCACGTGCGAAGTATATGTTTGACACATTTAAAGTGTGTGATAGTTGGTGCCTACAAAAATTGATTGACCTGATTGACCGCATAGGATATATCATGGCGAGTGATTGTTAAGTACTAGAGAGCACCAACGAGTGAATGATACAAGGTGGGATCTGGGTAAGGAGCACTATTAGCTGTGTGGGACTCATTGACAACCAGAGGAGTAGAGACGGCTTACTATCAAGTAAGTCAACCCGTCGAAGAACTTCCGTTGCATACATGGATTGACAAAGAAAGATACCATCGATTGTGGGCGAGGCTTCTAGACCCAAAAAATAATTAAGGGTGCCAAGGTCCTTGATGGCAAATTCATTGTGTAGAGAGGTAATGAAACGGGTCATGGCTTCCGATGTGTTCCCTATTAAGATCATATCATCAACATACACTAATAGGTAAAGGATACAGCCATCTCGATTAAAGACAAAAAGAGAGGGATCTGCCCAACTACCCACAAAGCCATTTTTCAGTAAGAAGTCACTCAACCGCTGAAATCAGGCACACGAGGCTTGGTTGAGACTAGGGGTGTGCATGGGTCGGTTTTGACCTAAAACCATAACCACAACCGCGATATCGGTTAATGGATAGCCATAACCATAACCGATCAGTTATGGTGGTTATGGTTATTCGGTTTTGATGGTTACAGCAGATCGGTTATGGGTGGTTAACTGTGTATTTAGCTTAGCTAAAAATAGCTTAATTTTTTTAACATGGAATAAATTGTTATTACATATTTGTATAAATTAGTATATTATATAGTATTAAAATATACATATAATCTATAATATTAATACCAATTATTATCGAATATTGAAATAAAGTGATAAGATACATTTCATAAATTCAAATATACATCCAACCAAAACCACAAAACGATATAAAAAACCTATAAATACTAAAAATATTTAATAAACAACATCAAATATTAAAAGTACGGTGAAAATTCCTAAATCCTATAAAACTTTATTACATATCGGTTCGGTTCGGTTATGGTGGGTATGGAAAAAATGATAACCATAACCGACCCGCTACTTTCGGTTTTCAAAAAAACCATTAACCGACCCACCGGTTAATTCGGTTATGGTTCGGTTTTATCGGTTAATTCGGTTATGGTTCGGTTAATTCGGTTTTTTGCACACCCCTACTTGAGACCAACGGCTTTGTTTAGAAGACATACATAATCAGGAAACTGAGGGTTAGCAAATCTAGATGGTTGTTCCATGTAAACGTGTTTAGATAGTTGGCCATGTAAGAAAGCATTGTTCACATCCAACTCCAACTGATGCGAGACCAGTGGCGGACCCAGAAATTCTTTTCATGGGGTGCGGATTTTTTGTAAGGTTCATTTGTTTGTTGCTATACAATAATTTTTTCCGGTCCGACTCGGGTCTGGTCGGAGGCAAAAATTCTTACCTATAAGTTAATTTTCTTCAAAAACTCATAATTTTATTTTTTTATTTTTGCTTGCTTGAGTATCAAAATTCTTAGAATTCAAAAAATATGGTGAAAACTCAACTACTGTTTTATGTTTTGTTTGCCGGATATCTTTTTAGAGAATCATTTCAAAAAATAATTGATATTAGAAAATTAGAACATATCATCTATATATTACCATATAACTCATAAATATATTACTACTTTGATTTATATTAACAAGTATAGGATGTAAATTAAATCTATACTATATTATAAAACATTTCCTTAAGGACTTCTTCAAATTTAAGAGATACAAGTAGGAATGCTTAGTATACAATCTACCTATTATACTAAAAAAATACACTTAATGCCACATGTCCTTTTCTTAAGCAATGATTTATTGATGTGGCATGTCTCTTTGAGCAGAGAATTGGTACATGGGCAGCAATTTGTTTTCCCCTCTTTCTCCTTATTCTCCTTATTTCAAATCTTCATCGCCATCACTCTGTCTCTCTTCTTTCCCATTTTTTCATCCTTCGTTGATATTCAAAGACCCTAATCTACGTTTGTTGCCACCAGATTTAAAATCAAAAACCCTAGATCTGATTATATATTTCACGTTGTCGATTCTTCTCTCAAAGGATTCTGGTCAGCTAGGGTTTCCTCCGCAGCAACTGGTGGTAATGGTTGATGATAACAGAGATGACGGTGATGGTGGTTCTTGCTACGATTATGGCGACTATCGGTACAATGTTAAAGATTGTATACATCTGTTCGGTTGGTGATTGTTTAATATTTGATGTTTTATACCTAATTTTCTTTGATGATTATATTTTAATGTATGTTTAAACAGAATGAGAGGAATCGACAGTTGATGTGAACCCTAACCCTACTTCAGGTCTTCAGCGATTTTGGCTGGTTCGACAATTTTTTCCTGTTTGTTCATAAAAAAACCCATATCAATTCTACAATAGGTATTTTTATAGTTTTCCTAAACAATTTACACAGTTGTTATGCTAAGATTTTTATGGTCATGATCTGATTTTCAAATTGGTTTTGTTTATGTTTCATATCATGTATGTGTATGTGCATTTTCTGCTGATGATTATTGCAAACATATCTTAATAATGCACGATTAGGTTAAATATGTTGGGATCTTATTATTTGTGAATACACTAGACCGTATGTTGGTGTACCGATGTGTACAGCTTCTAGATACTAGCATGTAGTTTTTTATTTCTCTTAATAAGTTACTGTTATATTTAGGGCTTCAAGTGATTATATTAAGTTTACAAGCAGATAAGAAGTTAAGGACTCAGTTTTTTTAATCATATTATTATCTCAAAATTATACATGAGATGAGCTTGATCTCTAAATAGTCAGAGTCATACTAATAGTATGAAAATGATTATACAAATTATCATGAATCGTCTTTGTTTTGTTTTGGTTTAATTTAGTTTCTCAAACATGATGAATTTTGGTAATGATTTATTTTTAAATTCATTACTAACTTTCATCTCTTACTATCTTCTAGGAATTCAGAGGTTATATTTTCAAAATCATTGAAGGATGTGAAAACCAAAGATTTCCAATGAAAGAAAGAGGGACTTTTAACTCAATGGCGTGTTCACCTTCTTCTATCGAAAGGTCTGTATCACCACTTATTTTCATTTCCTCTTTTAGTTTTATTAATTTATTCAAGTGTTAATTTACCAGAACACCCTGTTTTGTGGGTATGTCATAAAGACTAGGGAAATGAGCATGAAGTCGCTTTGTGGTTGTTTCGTAAGCCAATTTCTATCACGAACACGACACGAAGATTTATGTTTTCCTGTTTTTTGTGATTAGTCAATTACAAAGTGATCATCATTATCATGAAAGTTAAATTAAATACTAATTTCTAGCATTTGCAAGTGTTTTCCTTAAAATTTGCATATTAATTACCATGTCAATGATCACATCATACGAGTTGTGTATTAAAAGATGTTGCTGATGTTTCTTTTCAAGACGTTCATTCAGGTGAAGATGCACTCGAAAAACATTATGTTAATGACTATAAGATTTTGCTATTGTTTCTGTTTCTTTAATATATGTTACATGAAGGATATCTTAGACCCATGTGAATTTGATGACAACATGAACCTTTAGGATATTTCTCACCTACTTATTGTAGAATTTTTTGCAGATATAGGTGGTCTACACAAAAAAAGAGTGGTTTTAGGTGAAGTTGAAATATGTTATCAGATTTAGGTAGGTTGTGAAATGAAACAGAGACCTTCTACCATTTTTCTGCAAAAAAACAGAACTTCTGCCAAAAGCTGCCAATCATGTACGAGGTCTCAGGTTGAAACAGCGACCTTGTGAAGGTCGCTGTTTGAAGTCAGAATCTTTAACAAGGTCGCGGATTGAAGTTCCAATCTTTAACAAGGTCGCAGATTCATGTTCCAATCTTAATAAAGGTCGCGAATTCATGTCCAAACCTTGTTAAAGGTCGCAGATTCATCTCCCAAGCCTACAGAAGGTCGCTGATCCATCTCCCAAGCATGTATAAGGTCTCTGTTTTGTCTCCCAAGTTTATTAAAGGTCGCGGATTTGAACCACAAGCTTAATAAAGGTTGTTGTTTCATAGTACAAAGTTTATGAAGCTCGCAGAATGATATTAAATGTGTTCTGAAAATCAAAATTTATAACCCAACTACACATAACAGATGCACACCAAATTCGTGTATTGTGAACATACTGTGTTTGTTAAAAAAAATATACTTTTGAAATTTAAATTGTGTCTGTATGATGTTCTTTATTAAAAATGTTTGTTGGTTGATATATCTGCCGATTGGAAAATTTGGTCAATGTATGATGATTCTCTTGGATCATTCGTCATGATGTTTTTCTCAGTTTTAATTTTCGTATACGTGGTGGGAAGATCTTGTGTGGATGAGAAAGATTATTCTCATCTACCATCTCCTCCCGTAACGTGTACGAGGATAATAAAATCTGCTGCTGTGGATGCATCAACGTCTGCTATTGAGTCTTATGAAAGACCTAGCAGACGCTGAGGCGTTTATCATCTACCATCTCCTCCCGTAAATTATTCTGCAACTTCTGGTGGGGGCATCAGCCCCATTTTCGGTATGAGATTTAGATCCTATTGTAATGTTGTTCGCCGAACATCACCGAGGTTGCAGAATTTTCAGCATCCTTAACCTTAGACCTCTTATTTCCTGTCACAGAAAAAGTTGCATCAGGAAGCTCGATATATGAAGAAATGGGTCGGGTTTAAATTCACTGTATTTATGTTCTAATTGGAAGCCCGACAAGCAGTCTTGCAATTAGAAATGATTTGTTAAAATAGTACGAAGTGAACATTGTATTTCTGCCTGTATGTAATTAAAAATAGTACTACATTTATGTAATTTGAGTGTTTGATGGATCCTATTGTAATGTTGTAAACCTTTTTATATTTGGGTTTGTATCATGCTTTGTTGTAACCTTAATTTCAATGATGGTTGAAAAAAAAAATTAGAACCAAGACTTCAAACGAATAATAAAATCCGACTAACTGATTAGTTAAAACAAATAACCACTTCAATGTATTTAAAGTTGTTATAAGAGAACTGCCACCATTTTTACTTATTAGAATTTTTAAAAAATATTATTATATGTATATTCATCCAGTAGATGGTGGGCTCCACCAACTATCTTGTTACTCCAACACTATAAATACTGGTTGTATTAGGTTCTCAACCCACTACACAACCCACTTATCCTTAACATTTCCTAACAAACCAATCCAGCTTACACAACCCACTCATCCTTATCATATCTTAACATTTCACTTTGTTAGTTCATGGATTCTTTTCGGCCATACCTCGTAAGACTATATTGGGGCGGTGTGTTTTCCTTTGTTAACGGGGTTGTTCAGTTTGACCAATCCATGCTAACAACCTCTTTCCTTATGCGACATAAATCGTCGTATGACGAATTGGTGGATTCAATCTGTAATCATGTTCAACTTCAGAAAGAATCGGTGCGCCTTTCATTGTTACTAGGGTACACGTTTGAGGGCATATCTCAGACAACAAAAATATTCAACGATGATGGAATTGAAACAATGAACTATTTAGCCCAAGTATCGGAAACCAACTTCATTGCCGAGATCTTTGTTCAGTGGGAGGCAGTCAATCCTGTACAACACATCAGTTTCACAAACCTTCTGCATGACATTACACAACGTAATGTTGTTGACACCCATGATTCTGATGAAGATGACGAGGGATACGGGCAAACAACTCAAGAACACCACTTGATGCCTGCTGTTGATAACATAGTAGGTGTGTCCTCCCAGTTTCTAGTTTCTGGTGGGTGACAACAATAATGATGGTTTTGATGATTCTGAAAGTTGCAGCACCGAAGAAAGTTCTGAAAGTGAAGAGGCACCACCATCCGACGATGGTACTTCTGACGACGAGGCTACAGTCAACCAACACACTGAGTTGACCCTGGCTCAGCCGCGGCCTATCATTCCAGCGACACATGACGACCCAGACGAGGACGAGGAACTTAGGGATTACATGTGTCCGGATTATGAAGATAATCCAATGGACGTATGGAATCCAAAAGTAAAACATATACGTCTCGGCATGTATTTCAAGTCAAAACAGGAGGTGGACCTTGCTATCCGAGAATGGAACATTCGCCGTGGAAGGGAAATATTTGTGATGGATAGCAAACCAACTTTATACAAAGTTAAATGCTACAAGAGAAACAAAAAATTTAAAAACCCTTTCCCTCATGCCCCTTTGTGTGAATGGCGTGCAACGGCATCAAAACAGAAACACCAACACCTTTGGCAAATTATCAACTGGGCGCCTGCCCACACTTGTTATTCCACGATGGTACGCAACAACAACAGGTGCCTTAGATCTAAGGATATCGCTGCACACATCCTGCCGCAAATTCGTACAGACATTGCGTTGAAGGTGAAACACATCAGGACGCATATAAAGCAAGCGATGTCTGTCGATGTTACGTATACGAAGGCGTGGCGTGGACGAAGAAAAGCAATTGAGAGGATATATGGAACCTGGGAAAGCAACTTTCAGGAGCTGCCAAAGTACGTGTTACGGCTTCAGTCTCGAAACCCTGGAACGGTGGTTTCATGGTTTCATCACCCGCACTCGGCTCCAGGACATCCAACATTCAAATATGTTTTTTGGGCATTTGGTCCTTCTATTCGCGCGTTTCATCTTTGCCATCCATGTTATCTCTGTGGATGGCACACAGTTGAAAGGAGGGTACCGTGGTAAGCTGTTGGTTGCGGTAACCAAAAACGCCAACAACTACATAATGCCAGTGGCGTACGCGCTAGTTGACGAAGAGACGGTTCATAGTTGGTGTTGGGTTTTCCAAAATTTGAGAGAATACATCACCAAAGACTGTAACAGTAGAATTTGTGTTCTATCAGACCGTCATGCCGGGATAATTAATGCGATGGAGAACCTTCTGGATTGGAGGGAACCAAACGCCTACCACCGTTATTGTCTTCGGCATGTCAGAAGCAATTTTAGTGGTAGGTTCAAGACCAAATCTCTTAGGAAGCTGTGTTGGATGATCGGGAGCACAAGTCAGCGAAGAAAGTATCTTTGGGCTGTGAGGGAAATGCAGATGTTAAATCAGGCTGCTTGGAACTACCTGAACGACATCGACAAAAGCAAGTGGACTATTGTTCATGACCGCGGAAACCGTCGTTGGGGTAACCTTACGACGAACATATCTGAGTCTATGAATAATGTCTTACGGGAAGCAAGACTCCTGCCAGTAAAAGCCTTAATTCATTATACGTTCACCAAGGACGTATCAGAGTATGCTCGCCACGCGCAGATGGCCCAAAGCTGCAATACCCCTCTACCCCCTCGAATTTGGTCCAGGTTTAACAAGTTGCATTCCGTAGCCATGCAACATGAAGTGTCCGTCTACGATGTCAGAGAAGGTCGTTACGCGGTGGTTTCAAGGGAAGAAAACAATGATGACGGTGGAAACGAGTACACCGTTGAATACAGACGCCACCGGTGCTCATGCGGGAAATGGCAAATGCTTAGATTCCCCTGTTCCCATGCTATCGCCGTTTGCGCTTGGAGGGGTGAGCAACCACATGACGTTACCCACTCCATATTCCATACCACCACCTATCAGGAACAGTATAGCGGTCATTTTTTCACCCTGGGACACAAAGATGAGTGGGAAGAAGCGGACTGGACAATTCAAGGGGACCCTTCGAGGGTCACAACACATCGTGGCAGGGTTCGTTCAAGAAGAATTCAAAACGAGATGGATGTTAACTACCACGATGAACCCCAGGCACGTCGATGCAGCAGATGCGGAGAAACCGGGCACAACAGGAAGACCTGTGGGCGACGTTAAGTTAGTATCTTTTTGTGGTTTTAATGTTAACTGTTAGGTGTATCCTCCTATGTTTTGTGTTTCGTATTTGTGTTTGAATTCTCAATTGGTGGTGTAATTTAACAATTAAGACATGTGTTCCAAAAAAATGAGATATTACGACTATTAATTTAAGAAAATTCACAAACAAAAAAGACAAAATATAAACATCAAAGAACATCATGCGGTTTATTTTAATTTAGGAGAATTGACAAACACACAATACATCTACCAATACAGGAACCCCTAAGTCACTAACGACGGCATCATCTGATAACACATAAAAGTCATGCTCTATGCTCTGGAATCAAAAGGATGTATCAGAGTCGCTGTCAATGTTGTGATATTGTTCCCATGGATCATCACTAACGACGGCATCATCTGATAACGCATTAGAGCCACGATCACTGTCGTATTGGTGGTAGCACAAGCTATGGTAGATGCATCCAAACCTACATATCGGGGGGTATGGTTCTAAAACCCTTGACGATGCAGGGTTAGGGTTCTGCACAATCCAAGGGCTTTGATGTTGAACATATGGTGGTGGGCGAGGATGTTGGTTGAGGGGTGAAGGTCTGGGAGGGGCATGCAGGTAATCAGTGGAGGGGAGCACACTGTTAGGGTTTGGTTGTCGACCAATATGGTTACTGCTGGTTTGGGGTGCTTGAAAGTTACGGTTGGGTTGTGGGTGAACAGAGTTAACATTGGGTTGTGGATGAAGAGTGTTACGGTTGGGTTGTGGCTGACCAGAGTTACGGTTTGGTTGTCGTTCAACATTTGCAGGGTTTGGCTCCCCTTCATGTATATGCAAATGAAAATGAATGTGTAATTCGTTATCACCATCTGCCATCTGAATAACTAGTGGGGTGAGGTAAAGATGTGAAGACATATTTGGGTGATATGTGGTATTTATAGACAGGAGAAGTATAGGGGTGGGTAGTTATTATAATACTAGTACAATACATTACTGATACAATAAAGTACAATATTTTCTTCCACTAAAGAGATAGAAAAGGACAAAAAACTTTCAAGTAAACACCACTACAACAAACATCATGATAGAAACGGAGCAACCCTATTTCCAATGGCAGTCACCTCTAGATGATAGTTCCGAGTCTGACTCTTCTCCAGAATATGGGTTGTGCCAAACACAGGACCAGTCTTCTTCTTCTTCCTCATAGTTCCAAGCTTCCTTCAGGACTTCTGGATCGTAATCCTCCTCCGGGTTAGGGTTGAAATCAAACTGTTGATTTTGATAGGTCCAAACTTTTTTGACAACGGGGATTTCTTCAACCTCTTTATTTCTTCCACGAACGTCCTTCTGTTTCGCCAGTTGCTGATTCACAACTGCACCGGAAGACGATCCTCCTTCCTCCACAGGTTCCGATTTTGTTGATTTTTTTCCTTCATCCAAAACAGTAACCTTTGGGGGTAGTTCCCATTCCAAAATAGCTTTCTTGTCTTCTTCAGTTAAGCAATTGTTTTGAAAGTGGGAGAAAGGAGGTAACCGTTTGCCAACATTGCGCTTATCCATTACTACGAAATGGTATTGCATAGAAGAGTGATGAGGTAGTACAAATGGAGGGACTTTTATAGACGAAACAGCGACCTTGTATAACATCTCTGAATGAAACAACGACCTTGTATAACATCCCTGTATGAAACAGCGACCTAGTATAACATCTCTGAATGAAACGGCGACCTAGTATAACATCTCTGTATGAAACAGCGACCTAGTATAACATCCCTGAATGAAACAGCGACCTAGTATAACATCTCTGAATGAAACAGCGACCTAGTATAACATCTCTGGATAAATAGTCACTCATACCCCCATCTCGAATTGCACCAATGACACACAACAAATGGGGGACCCAGAAGACTCGTTATTGGAGCTGCAGGAAGTCTCTGATACCCCCCCTGAGAAGATCCCCAGAAAGACACGCTGGTATTATTACCCAACAGAAGAGTCTAGATCGTGGTCAAAAAATGTAATGGCGTTTTATCATAACGGAGATTCTTCTTTCTGTTATAGCGGCTTCCTTGGAAGGAGACAACTCGGGTCCGAGTTTTGGGGTGCCCTACTTGGATACGAGAACTACGGTTACTTGTCGCCACTGGTAAGGATATAAATTATTAAAACCCTCCAGAAATTTAGTTTTATTCTTATGTTATAAAACTTTCACCGTTGTAGCATGTGTGTGGGTGGGTAACGAGAATGATGAGGTTCAGATGGATTTTAATAAAAAAAATCAAAAAGACCAGAACAACTGTTTCCATGGACGATTCTTCCACCTCAATTTCTCGAGCTTTTGGAAGAGAATCCTAACCATCGCGCGTTACCTTTTGCTATTGGATTAAAGGAACATTACCCTCCATTATGGGACATCGATACGGTAACACTATCATCCCCCACTGTATATCTTAAACCAAATACGTTTATCTTATTTATTTTTGTCTCAGGTTTATATTCCAATCTGTGTTGACCTTCAAGACTGGTTCATGGTTCGTGTTGATATGCGGACACTTCACCTTACTTTGTATTTTACTGGGACGTGTACTTCAAGTGTTTCTGATGGGTCAAACTTGATTCAGGTTAGGGTATACCCAACCCTAATAAAATTTGAATCTTTATTCAAAACTTTTTTGGAACAAATTGCATACTGGGAACATTCTGGACGCCCACATGTGGAAAAGACAATGGTGACACATACTGAAGTTTGCCAACATCAAAAGGAAAACCCAGGACCAGATTCAGGGGTGTTAGTTTGTATGTTGTTAAGTAAACTGGTTAACGATGAGGACGTCGGGATTGGGGGAGATGTTGTGGAGGCTTGCGCGAAATACAGAAGAGAGATGGCGGATGAGTTTTATGCAGCTCGTTTTTCACCCCCAAAACGAGAGGAAACTACCTCTGGCGAGACAACGCCAACTCCCCCTAGTCGTTAATAAAACGTGTAATTGTTTATCGTACTTGTATTAAATTATTAAATATCTATTTTCGACTTTTTTTTGTCAAAAAACGCATGGTTGGCCCTTTATGAAAAAAGGCCAAAAATGGCTTTTCGGCCTTATTCACCCTAGCATACGACACGAAGAAACCCGGTGATGGCGAAGTTGGACACACCGGTGAGATAACGGACCCAAAAAACGCATGGTTGGCCCTTTCTGGCCCCTTCTGACAAAAGGCCAAAAATGGCCTTTTGGCCGTTTTCCACCCCTCATAACGAGAGGATACGACCTCTGGCGAGACAACGCGAATGCCCCAAGTCCTTGTTCACCCTAGCATACGACACGAAGAAACCCGGTGATGGCGAAGTTGGACACACCGGTGAGATAACGGACCCAAAAAACGCATGGTTGGCCCTTTCTGGCCCCTTCTGACAAAAGGCCAAAAATGGCCTTTTGGCCGTTTTCCACCCCTCATAACGAGAGGATACGACCTCTGGCGAGACAACGCGAATGCCCCAAGTCCTTATTCACCCTAGCATACGACACGAAGAAACCCGGTGATGGCGAAGTTGGACACACCGGTGAGATAACGGACCCAAAAAACGCATGGTTGGCCCTTTCTGGCCCCTTCTGACAAAAGGCCAAAAATGGCCTTTTGGCCGTTTTCCACCCCTCATAACGAGAGGATACGACCTCTGGTGAGACAACGCGAATGCCCCAAGTCCTTATTCACCCTAGCATACGACACGAAGAAACCCGGTGATGGCGAAGTTGGACACACCGGTGAGATAACGGACCCAAAAAACGCATGGTTGGCCCTTTCTGGCCCCTTCTGACAAAAGGCCAAAAATGGCCTTTTGGCCGTTTTCCACCCCTCATAACGAGAGGATACGACCTCTGGTGAGACAACGCGAATGCCCCAAGTCCTTATTCACCCTAGCATACGACACGAAGAAACCCGGTGATGGCGAAGTTGGACACACCGGTGAGATAACGGACCCAAAAAACGCATGGTTGGCCCTTTTTGACAAAAAGCCTAATATGTCGGAATATTACGAAACATTAAATTGTTTATTATAAAGAAAGTACGAAAGCACAATTCATAAACAAGAACAACATTCATCCTACATACAACGCCATCTATAAAGCTCGTTAGCCATGTGGCGACGATAGTTGGTACAACTCTCTTCTACGTCAGTTTCATCAATGAGCGACTTGCCTCTTACAAGGTTGTCCATCATCATACAGACAAGCACCCCTGAATTAGCAATGTTACCATTGTCCTGAGGCACACCGTCTTGAACATAACCAAAAGAAACTTTTTTCTTTGTGCAGTATCTCGAGTTTCGCCAATAGTGGATTTGGTCAAGAAAATGCTTGAAGAAAATTGGAAAAATGTCCATCACGTGTTCAACCAGCCGTCTTTTTTCATTTCCCCATCTTTTATCAGTCCAATATTGTGTTATTTCCATGTTAAACAGATCAACACGGAATAGTAACCAGTCCTCCTGCTTAATCCATATCGGAATATACAAATAATCAACCTCCCAAAATGGAGGGTACGGTTCCTTCTTTCCCGCCATGTCTACCGCTCTTAAACAATCCTTCGTATAACACACGTCTTCATAAAATTGCGGAGGTAAAACAGTCCAACGCAATTTCCTTGACGGGTCTTTTAAAAGTTTAGATTGTCGAAGTCGCATCAGCCTTAACGTCCACGCTTGAACATGCTGCCATAAAGAAAATATATATCTAATCAGTGATTTGTATAATCAAAATTTAATACTGGAAGGATTGGGTTTACAATGTCATTTAGGCATGCACTAGATTCGTAGCCTAGTAGGCTACCCCAAAAACTTCTAGGTAGCTGTATTTCCCCTAAAAAGCGAGAATAACAAAAAGGGGAATCCCCGTTTAGGTAAAACTCAACAGCATCCCTTGACCAATTTTCAGAATTTTCGGTTGGAAATGAAAAAAAATTTCTTTCTGGAGGGCTGCCACCAGGTTTACTCGACTGAGCGGACGACCCACGGTTATTTACCACGACCTCGGTCGGCTTTGGAAAAGACGAAGTGCTAGAACCACCGGTTGGACGTCTTAACTTGTTTAGAATCGAAAATGACTTTCTCTGCACCACATGCGAATTGTTTTGCTCATCAGCTACTTGTTTGTCACCTGGGTTAGCCATAAAGGTGGTTGTGGTTTTTGTGGAATTCTCATTCACTATGGTAGGGGTATTTATAGTGGGTAGAAATTGATTTAAAAATATTATTTCTTTTTGAGAAAAATGCTTATCACTTTAAAATTGTGAAATGTCCTTTATACCCTTAATGACAAACAAATATAAATACATCATTATGTGTTTTTTTATTATCAGTTTACTTTGAAAAAAAAATAATAATAAAAATAACAAAAACAAAAACAAAAACAACAATATATTTATTTCACAATGTATTACACAATATATTTAATTCACAAAGTATTACACTCTATGGGTCATTCGGTGGTGGTGGAAACAGGTTCAAGTCGAGACTCCAGTCTAAGGGGTTTGGTTCAACATCTGCATAACGGTTCCGGTGATCTTCGTTACTTTGGTTTGGGGGCCAATACTGATAGTCTGTTTGGGTCTCCGGCATAAATGTTATCATCTGTGACGCGGGGGTAACAAACCCTGCCAGACTAGTGTTGGGGTCCATCATATGGGACGAGGGGCTAAAAAACCCCGAATGACTTATGTTTGGGTCTACAAACTGATTGTTGTTACCCATATCATTTTGTTGGGGGTTCAATAACTCACCAACGTCAAAACCCTCGGAGCATGCCGTAGCCAACGCCGACTGCCATGATGCACCCATATCAGTATTACCATGGTTTACCGCAAAATTTAAATCTTCGTTACCACCGGATCCTGATCCCCCCCCTGTTTCGAAGTTTGGGCCCCAATTTGATGTCCCGGCCTCTTCAACGTTTCTACCACCACGAGCTCGACGTCGGGGCCTGCCTACCCTCTGTGTACGAGGATATGAAACAAGGTCCACCGGCTCCTGTGACAGATGAGTCGGATATTGTGTGTATTGTGGAACATTAGACATCTCAAGGGCCCGATAAGCCGCACCATGAATAACGTCCACATCTTCAGATCGGTGAATTAGACCCATCGTCTCCGACTGCAAAAAAATAATTAATAATTAATTTTTTAATAAAAATAAAAATGGATGCTTTCAATAATTTTAAACTTGTATATACCATCATTTGGACCCTCGCTCCTTCGTCTTGAAATCCGCTCGTAGGGCCAGCTGACAACTATGGGTTAGACACATATAACACCGTATGTTCCATGTACCACGACATGTAATCGTTGGCAACTCCAACAGATGTCATGAGTTCCCCCGTCACCAAGTTTTGATGACGTGCCTCCCACTGACTAACATACGGTGCGTGACGACTTAACCAGTTCCAGCCGGTTTTCCCACTCCGGTTCATGGAATGAAGTCTGGCATGCTCATTATGATCTATGGCAATTGGGTTAGGTATGTACTGGAACATGCCAAACTGTCTCATCACTCGTTGAGGATAGTGATGCTCCACAACCGAGTAGCATAGCAAAGGGCAACAACTCCGCCAAATTCCCATACCACTCCGACATATATCGGGGAGTCTACCGAGAATGTCGTCGTATGGCCTCCAATTAAACTGCAACAAAAAAAATTCATTCATTAGAAACGTGTTCAAACAAACTTAAATTTTATATGTCAACAACTAACAACCATACCGTTGCCTCGGTCATTGGTTGCAGCTGAGATCTATATGTTCTCAGGCAACGTGTGGAAACATCTGTACACGTTAAGCTTCCCTTCCACCTAAAAGGATAAATAAAAAAAATAACATAAGTCAGGTATATATATACAAAATAATAAATTCAATTATTTCCAATTCACACTACCGAGCAGCTAACGGGGCATTGTACTGGAACCGGGCAACAGCAGGAGCAAAACAACGAAACCTCACCCAAGCCCACACTTGTAGAAGCGCAACTGGGCCAGTAATGGCTATAGCATTAGGTGCTGTAGCATTACAAAGGTTTTTGTAAAGGAGAGCTAACACAGCACCGCCCCAACTATATCCCGAACATGCGGGCAAGTCTACCAGAAAATCTAAAAATTTGACATCAATCAGGTTGTTTGCATTATCAGGAAAGATTGTGCACCCTATCAAATAAAATATTATTTGACGTGCACGAAAAATGCAATCTTCATCTGATGCTTCATTTTCAGAAAAATTGGATGACGTTATTTGTGCTAAAACTCGGGAGGACCTAACCCTTTTGCCCCTCACAACAGCTTCGTCAGGGGTAAACCCCAACACCGTTTGACACTTGTCGCGTACAGTATACATCGACATACCAGTGTCAGCCCCAGAAATAGGCAACCCATCTATCGGTAGCCCCCACAACACGTTGACATCCTGTAATGTCACGGTCGTTTCTCCAAAAGGAAGGTGAAACGTGTGAGTTTCTGGCCTCCATCTCTCAACCAACGCAGTTATTAACGCGTGGTCAACATACTTGTACCCACATTGCAGTATCCCGCTGAAACCTGCTGCATGTATTAAAGCTTCTACCCTTCCACTAACCGGATTTTCTTTCATATGTTGCCAGAACGTTCGATCTGATCGTCTAATATCTAATGGCTGATCATACGGTGTTGGATTTTTAAACACCTCAAACGCACGGTGATTGTTGCCCAAGAACAACACCGATGCATTCATCGGACCAGGATGACATTCAAAATTCATCTTCGGCTTATAAAACTTGACTGAATATTTTTCGTTAATGAAAGGATTGAGTTTGATATGAAAATGTAGCTCAACTCCTTTGCTTTATGTTCATATGTAAATACTTCACTATGTGCCTCAATTTTCGAATTCATGGTGTTTGCAGAAATTTTTCTTACACTACAGTTGGATTCTCTTACACACAACTATTCAAAGTAGCAGGTTTTATTTCATATCATGTGAGAGCTAGGGTCAAGTCATATCACCAACACATTTACCACTCACATTTCATGCAACAAATGGACAAAAACCTCAAACATGCACCTATACACTACCATCCGAAAGCTGAATAAATTCTGCAACCTTTGTCCATATTTACAAAGACTGTACATGAATCTGCCATACTTTAATAAAGTTGCGAGACAAAACAACAACCTTTATTAAGTTTGTGGTTCAAATCTGCGACCTTTAATAAAGTTGAGAGACAAAACAGCGACCTTATACATGCTTGGGAGATGAATCTGCGACCTTTAACAAGCTTGGGAGTTGAATCTGCGACCTTTAGGAAGATTGGGAGATGAATCCGCGACCTTTATCAAGCTTGGGAGTTGAATCTGCGACCTTTAGGAAGATTGTGACATGAATTCGTGACCTTGTTAAAGATTGTGACTTCAAACAGCGACCTTCACAAGGTCGCTGTTTCAATCTGAGACCTTGTACATGAATGGCAGCTTTTGGCAGAAGTTCTGTTTTTTTGCAGAAAATTGGTTGAAGGTCTCTATTTCATTTCACAACCTACCTATATCTGAAAACATTTTTCAACTTCACCTAATTACACTCTTTTTTTTTGTAGACCACCTATTTCTGCCAAAAATTCCTTATTGTAACATAAAATAGGGTTATATTATCGGATACCTTCTTTAATGATAGTTTCGTTGCTAATCATCCACCGCTACAATCCTTTCGAATTATGCATATCTATTCACTGATTTCTGTAACTTACACTCTTACATTTTTGTATTTGTTTGTGACTTGAATCAAAAAGTCAAAGATTAAAGAATTTTGGTTTTTGAATGTTTATGTAAGTTATGAGCATGAATTCTCGGACCCTCTGTACCAATTTTTCATTTGCAGTGCATTTGTGATTGATTTGAAAGCTATAGTTGGTCGTTGCGTCCCGAGTTTGATTTCCGGCTGTGATGACTTTGGTAAAAACACTTGGTTCGATGTTGCATAGCATGGATGGCGAGTGCGCTGTTTTCTTCTTGCAACCTGTTATGCAGCCATGAGAACCACAATACCAATTTTGAGCCCTGTGTTAATTGGTCATAAGGTATTTTTAATAATGATGTTGGCAACGACACCCTACCTACTGGCATTGTCGGTATATGGAACTGTAACTTATATTTGTTTGTTCCGACCCGAGTTCGGTTTCCGGATGTGATGACTTTTATAAAAAAAAAACTTTGTTCGAGGTTGGATAGCAAGGAAGGCTACTGCCCTGTTTGCTACCATTAAGATATTACGCAGCCATTAGAAGTCATTTTTATTTGTATTTAGGGATCCGACGCTAATTATTATGTTAATATTTTCAGTTTAAATATTTATTTGGCCTAATTATTTTACCAATTTTTCATTTGCAGTGCATTTGTGATTGAATTGAAAGCTATATTCGATCGTTGCGTCCTGAGTTTGATTTCTGGCTGTGATGACTTTGGTAAAAAAAAAAAAAAAACTTGGTTCAATGTTGCATAGCATGGATGGCGAATGCGCTGTTTTCTTCTTGCAACCTGTTATGCAGCCATGAGAACCACAATACCTATTCTGAGCCCTGTGTTAATTGGTCATAATGTATTTTTAATAATAATGTTGGCAACGACACCCTACCTACTGGCATTGTCGGTATATGGAACTGTAACTTATATTTGTTCATTCCGTCCCGAGTTCGGTTTCCGGATGTGATGACTTTTGTAAAAAAAAAACTGTGTTCGAGATTGGATAGCAAGGAAGGCTACTGCCCTGTTTGCTACCATTAAAGTATTACGCAGCCATTAGAAGTCATTTTTATTTGTATTTAGGGATCCGACGCTAATTATTATGTTAATATTTTCAGTTTAAATATTTATTTGGCCTAATTATTTTACCAATTTTTCATTTGCAGTGCATTTGTGATTGATTTGAACTGGCATTTTTTCCAGGTATGTCTCTTCTCGATCCTATTGAATCGTGATTGATGTTATTGATCATCGATCATATATAATATAACGTTTGTCCGTTTATTTCTTTTAAAGTGATTGATCGTCTATGATATTTTGCATGATTCTAATTTATCATTCATTCATGTGGCTAAGATGTAATTTAAAAATTCTGTTACTTTTTTTACGTTACTTTGATTTATCTTAATTTACTTTTTAGGTCAACTTTTATATATACTATGTTTGCCCCGGGCTTGCCCGGGCTTCTTTTAGTGCATGTGTCTTTCGGCTCTGGCACGTTCAACGGGCAAGATCCGCCACTAGTGCTGAGGTACGATCTCTATAATTTTGCATATCTGATTTCGTATTGTACGTATTTTTTAGCATCATATTTGTAAACCAATCTTGATTTCAAATTAATGTACTAAAGCAACTTTTTAGTCAACTAGCAAAAATTGTTTGTGAACGCCCAAAAAACACTACTTGTGTCTGATGTTTAACTTATTACTTTGTATTGTGACTGACTTACTTTTGCTTCTTTTTGTCGATGATATATGCTCTGGTAACATATATCATGGAGATTGGAGAACTGAGGCACAATAGGTGGTCTCTTTGTTTGGTTTTATGCATTGACTAGAAACTGGACATCTTTTAATAGACACCGAAGTGGAAGAAAAATTAGGGTGTAAGTCACTGTTTGTGCTTTTTTAGTAATGAACATGTGATTCAAACTCCTCACCAAAATTAAGTGTACTCCATTTCTTAATTTGTTGTTTAGATTTTCTACCCTTACATTTTGGTTTAGGGTACAGGAGGCAGAGTCGTGACTTTGTGGATTAGTTAAAGAAGAAGAAGCATGGTTTGTTGTATATGGAAATTGATGGAGGGATTGCCAGCTATATCATGTATCATCAACACTAAACCTGCTGGCATCATCATCAATTAATTTTCTTTTTCAGTCGCTTATGTTTATGAATCCTTTTTTACTGTAACAATTTGAAAAAGGATCATCATCAATTAACTTTTGAGACACCAGGTAATCAATTTTTTGCACAAAATTTCAGTCTTTTGAATGTAACAAATTGAAAAAGGATTTGATACGTTTCTTAGATTGAATACTAATCGCTTATGTGTGTTAAACTGATTTGTTAAATTGAATACTAATCACATACTAGCATTACTCCTGGAACTATTATGAGTATAAAGAGATTTTCAACGAATTGTGATCGTTGCATATTCATGTATTTTAATTTGTCGTTGTACTATAATATATTCATTTGTGTTTTAACATGTATGAAATCATAATAGTTATGTCAATGGTGATAACGAAGATATTTTATTTTAGCAACCCGTGTAATACACGGGATCTCAAGCTAGTATAGAATGTATATGTTAACTCTTTTTTAAGGGCAAATTTATCTTTAAAACACCCTAATTAATCCGAAGGAAGTCAAGAGTTAAGAGTTATCTATGAAAGCTAATGACATTCAATTCAACAATTACATTAGAGGTATATATTTACAATTACATTAGATGTATATCTTTATGTTTGATTAACTCATCTATACTATATAATAAAAGAAACCTGTTTTGGGACACTTGTCATTCTCTCATTTAATTGATTAAAATTATTAATAATACTAATAATAATAATAATATTTAATCTAATCTAATACTAATAATAATAATAATATTTAATCTAATCTAATCTAATATAAATAATAATAATATTTAATCTAATCAAATACAAATTCTTATCATTAATTAAATAACCTATTGTTAAACTAAAACTTCAGTTTATTTAAAAAAAAGACTATAAAAAGTTGATTAAGAAAAAAAAGAATTATAATGGGTTAATTATCATAAACAAATTCCAAGTTTGGCTTTTAAAACTCAATTCGTGCCTTTGAATTTCAAAATGATCTAATAATTCTAAATTGAATTATACATCTTCTATTTTTGTATAAAAATTGATGTATATCTTTATTTCTACGGATAGAGTTAAAAATTTAGATATTATTAATTATTAATCTATATTTATACTATATAATAAAAGAAAATTGTTTTGGGACACTTGTCATTCTCTTATTTAATTGATTAAAATAATAGGTTTAGAATAAAATACAAAGATTCAAAAAATAAGAAGTCGTCCAAAGGGTATCAAATAGACTCTGATTGACCTCATTCAACCTACATTAGAGTCGTCTTATCGAACTCTACGACATTAATTAATATGTATGGGTTGATGGGTTATATTTATATTAACTCATTTATGTCAATATGGTATGTAAATGTCTCTGTCTTTGTTTTGAATTTACAGGAAATATCTATACTATATAGTTTAAATTGTTCAACCCGTGTAACACACGGGGAACTAACCTAGTTCAAATACTATATTATAATTGGAATTGTATAAAAAAAAATCTATTCAGATCAACGAAAATAATAGGAAGCGCCTTGAAAATGCAATAATTGTTATATATATCAATATCAATTAATAATTAACTAATCACTTTCAAAATTTAATATATAACACCACCTATGTTCATCTTTTTTTTTTTTCAAAATATAAAACGGTTTTGTTGGCAAAACGTTGCGATGTCCGTTAATCAGATGATGAGGGATAAGCCTCCATTATATTAGAGAAGCTCACACGATCAGTTTATATAACTTTTGTTATTCGGCTTAAATGGTAGGTGAATGCAAAAATCAATAATATGCATCTAGAGAATTCAATTTCAGACCATCCATATTCCATAACTGGTGCTAATAAACACTCTCATGATTACTTCGTTTTGTAACTGATAATCAAAGTTGGTCTTTAAAACAGATCAATGTTTATGCTTTAGATGCCCAACCATGGCATGACATGACCATTTATGATGAAAAAGCTATGAAATTAAGAAATTGTCTTTGTTTGTGTGCAAGCTTACCATCGATGCAATTGGATTTTGAGGAAAAAGCTATGAATCAGTCACCGTACGATCAACTTCTTCAACTGCTGCAACCAAAGTCGCATCACCACCGTCCAAAGTAACCGCCTGACTAACACTAACAACCTTAGACTCTCCGTCACTGAAATCAGTTACGCGATCAGAAACAACCTCTGTTGGAATACTCTGATCGGAAAGTGTAGGCGACGGTATATTATTATTATTATTATTATTATTATTATTATTATTATTATTATTATTATTATTATTATTATTATTATTATTATTATTATTCGATGGTGGTGTATCTGTAAAATATACAACGGTGTCGTTTTTGGAATATGCATTTGTAACGCTCCAAAATATAATTAAATACTTTTATGATTATATAATATGCAACAATTAAGTTATAGTATTTATAACCTTAGTATGTGAATGTTTGTGATAAGATTAATAATAACAAGAGTATGTGTAGGAATAAATATTAATAGAATGATGAATTAAAACTAGGAACTAAATTATTATGTGAGAAATAACCAAATAGAAAGGATTTTAGTGTTAGTTGTAAACACTACAATTGGGAGGGACTAAGAATGACAAGGAATGAAAAATGGGTTACTGAAATAGAATTAAAATAGGCACACACAGACATCAGATGTGTGTCGCCCAGGATATCAAGGGAGAAGAGGGAAACCCTTTTCACTTCTAAAATTCAGCAATAAAAGGAAGAAATTGAAGCTAATCACCTGCATGTTCATCTCAATTTAACCATCTTAGCATTCTAAACATTAGGGATCAAAGAAGAAAGCTCAAGTCGCTCCGGATCGCAAACGAACAACGACAAAGGTAAGTTTATTCGCTTACAAGTAATAGTAGATTGTTATATTTGGATGGTCATTATTATTCTAGATTTTAAATCTTCACATGTGCAACGGGTTAGTATAATTTGAGGATGATGATGAGAATATGAGACGAATGTGTAGAATGAATGTCACGCCAAGATGGGAAGTTATGTTTGAATGAAGCTTTAAATAGATTTTCTTGTAGTTCTATTAGTAAATTTTAAAGTCATATGAACTTACGGCTTAAATGATAAATTGGTTGATGAATGTAGGTAAAGCAACATGATGGATGGCGCTATTTGGATCGAACACACTTATGATGCACGCTTCCGCAAAGATAATAGTTATGGTTTAAACTTTTGATAATTGGTCTTGTTAAAACGGATCTTTTGTATGTAACTTAGCCCGGTAGTTGTTAAATGTGAACTTGTAGTTAAAGATTATGTTAATCCTTTAAGGGATGTTTGGGTCGTAAACTCTTTTGTAATTATTACAATATCTATCACTAAGTAAAAATGCAGAATTTTCTTGTGAATTATTTGACCCGTTTGGCAATTTTTGTTTAATAAGTCTCGTTAGTTCCTTTCAAAATTTTAGACCATTACAAGTTGGTATCAAAGCCCAGGTTTGAGAGATTCGAGCAAGTTATGGTGCTCGGACTCAAACCAAAAGCTCGTGAGAAAGTGTGTTCGTTCCGAAGCGCTACGCAAGTAAGTGAATTACGGATTTCGAGCTATGTTTTTAATTGGAAACCGGAAGGGATTACGGTTAATTTACAATAATGATTTGGGTTAAGATGTTGAGGAATGCTATGGGAGACTTCGGGACTCCACGGGACCATTTCGGGTTGGAAAAAGGGTCTGGAAATGAAATTTTTAGGCTGAACAGCGTCTGCAAACCAGAGAGGCCGTCGGCGACGACCCCTATGGCATCGGCGACGACACCCATTTCACCCGACGCGTTAACTTCATGCTTACGGGCAAATGTCAGTGACGCAACTTTATAGAGGTCGTCGGCGACGACACCTCCTTGTCTGCTTTTTCTGAATTGTTTGTTTGTTATGCTAGGGCCTTTAATTCAGTTCTAGTATTCGTTAAACGCTAGGAACACCCCAAATTGATTATGAAACTAAGAATTCAAGATAGCTAACATGTTTTAATAATGAATGTGTGAAAGAATGAGAAGTCATATACATGAATGAATGAAGTAATTAACGCATCTAGAATGTTTGTAAAGAAAGATTGGGTGGGTTTATGACTTACAAGAATGAATTATTAAGAACGATTGATGTATAGAAAGATAGGGAGAATGAATGTAATGATGTTTAACATGAGTATTTAATTGTAGATGGCAAGTGGAGGAAACACGGATACCACAGAACGGATAACTCGAAACGAGTTAAACAAGATAATTTCGGATGATGTAGTGAAGGCGTTCGATGCAAATGTTTCGAAGATAGAATAAGTGGAGAGCCAAGTGTTAAGTAGGGTGGAGACTGTGGTAACAAGTAAGGTAGATGAGTTGAAAGAAATGATAACCGGGATTCAAGGCAAGAAGGATGCACGATGGTGCACATATAAGGATTTCATGGCATGTAAGCCTGCAACTTATAATGGAGAAATTGATCCCATTGAATGTCAAAGATGGATAGCTAATTTGGAGGGAGTGTTTATTCGTAGTCATTGTGATAAAGAAGATCAAGTCATGTTCGCCACATGGCAACTTTTACGACGAGCTAAAGATTGGTAGGATGCGTATAGTAAAGAGATCGGCGAGGATAAAGTCCAAACTTTGACTTGGCAAGAATTCAAGCAACATTTTATCAAATACCATTGTCCATAATCAGCCGTGGATCGAATCCAAGAAGATTTTCTCTGACTCCGACAAAAGGATGAATCAATTGATGAGATCACAAATACTTTCCTTGACAAGCTGAAGTTTTGCGTAGAAATAGTGGGAACGGAGAGGAAGAAGATTATCCGTTATCATGACATGCTAAAGGCTGAATATCGGGAGTTCATAACTCCTTCCAAATGTGAAACTTTGGATGAGCTTATCGATTGGGCAAGGGATAGGGAAATTGAGTTGAAGAGACAAGTTGAACGTGGGGAGAAAAGACAAATTGAGAAAGGATCAACACAAGGTTCTTCCAAGAAACCTAAGACACACGATTAAGGAAAGAAAGAAGCTTCTAAAGGAGGGTTTCCACGATGTAAAACGTGTGGAAAACCCCATTCGGGAGAATGCTTATTGGGGAAGAAAGGATGTTACAACTACGGACAAGAAGGGCATCCATTTTATAATTGCCCAAATCCCAAGAGAGTGTGCTACAACTGTAACGAATCAGGCCATGTGAAGGCCGAATGCCCAAGACTCAAACAAGGAACGAAGAAAGAATGAAAGAAGGAAGAAACCGCTAAAGCTAAGGGAAGAATGTTCCAAATCTCTACGGAAGAGGCTAGAGCTCACCCGAATGTGGTGTCAGGTATCTTTATGATAAACTCTATACCCACATATGTGTTGTTTGATACCGGGGCTAGTAGATCATTCATTTCTAGCGAGTTTGTACATTCCCCTTTGTTCACGATAGAAAGAATGCCTACACCTTTAGAGGTAGAAATAGCCGACTGTAAGAGTTATCTTTTACACGAGATATGTAGAAACTGTAAAATTACTATCGAGGGGGAGGATTTTGACATTGATTTGATTCCCATGGTCTTAGGAGAATTCAGAGTAGTAGTAGTAGGTATGGATTGGTTATCCCACTATCATGCGGAAATTTTATGTGGAAGCAAAATCATTCATGTGACATCTCCTAAGGGAAAGCGAGTAAGTATTCAGGGGGAAAAGAAGGTAGAGGCAAAATTCTGTACCATCTTAGAAGCAGTCAAGTATGTGAAGAATGGAAGTAAGTCATTCTTAGCCTGTGTTGTTGACACAAAAATTGGTGCTTTAAGAATTGAAGATACTAATATTGTGAACGAATACCCGGATGTGTTTCTGGATGAATTGCAAGGACTTCCACCCGAGCGAGAAGTCGAATTCCGTATCAAGTTGGAACCAAATGCCAAAATGGTAGCCAAGGCCCCTTACCGATTGGCACCCGCGGAAGTACGGGAATTAATGGTCCAGTTACAAGAACTTCTTGACAAGGGCTTCATACGCCCTAGTGTGTCCCCGTGGGGAGCGCCCGTTTTGTTCGTTAAAAAGAATGATGGGTCGATGAGAATGTGCATCGACTATCGTGAGCTCAACAAACTCACGATAAAGAACTGATATCCCCTTCCGAGAATAGATGATCTATTCGATCAATTACAAGGGGCAAGTTGGTTCTCAAAAATCGACTTGCGATCAGGTTACCATCAAGTACGAGTGAGGGAAGAGGATGTACCTAAGACCGCGTTTAGAACCCGTTACGGACATTATGAATTTTTAGTAATGTCATTCGGGTTAACTAACGCTCCGGCCGCTTTTATGGATCTAATGAATAGAGTATGCCGAAATATGCTAGGTCAGTTCGTCATACTTTTTTGATTATATAATATGCAACAAGTAAGTTATAGTATTTATAACCTTAGTATGTGAATGTTTGTGATAAGATTAATAATAACAAGAGTATGTGTAGGAATAAATATTAATAGAATGATGAATTAAAACTAGGAACTAAATTATTATGTGAGCAATAACTAAATAGAAAGGAAATTAGTGTTAGTTGTAAACACTACAATTGGGAGGGACTAAAAATGACAAGGAATGAAAAATGGGTTATTGAAATAGAATTAAAATAGGCACACACACACATCAGATATATGTCGCCCAGGATATCAAGGGAGAAGAGGGAAACCCTTTTCACTTCTAAAATTCAGCAATAAAAGGAAGAAACTGAAGCTAATCACCTGCATGTCATTTCAATGTAACCATCTTAGCATTCTAAACATAAGGGATCAAAGAAGAAAGCTCAAGTCGCTCCGGATCGCAAACGAACAACGACAAAGGTAAGTTCATTCGCTTACAAGTAATAGTAGATTGTTATATTTGGATGGTCATTATTATTCTAGATTTTGAATCTTCACATGTGCAATGGGTTAGTATAATTTGAGGATGATGATGAGAATATGAGACGAATGCGTAGAATGAATGTCACGTCAAGATGGGAAGTTATGTTTGAATGAAGCTTTAAATAGATTTTCTTGTAGTTCTATTAGTAAATTTGAAAGTCATATGAACTTACGGCTTAAATGGTAAATTGGTTGATGAATGTAGGTAAAGCAACTTGATGGATGGCGCTATTTGGATTGAAAACACTTATGATGCACGCTTCCACAAAGATAATAGTTATGGTTTAAACTTTTGATAATTGGTTTTGTTAAAACGGATCTTTTGTATGTAACTTAGCCCGGTAGTTGTTAAATGTGAACTTGTAGTTAAAGATTATGTTAATCCTTTAAGGGATGTTTGGGTCGTAAACTCTTTTGTAATTATTACAATATCTATCACTAAGTAAAAATGCAGAATTTTCTTGTGAATTATTTGACCCGTTTGGCACTTTTTATTTAATAAGTCTCGTTAGTTCCTTTCAAAATTTTAGACCATTACAGCATTGGGTGTAAAATATACCCCTGTCGCGATACTCCGCCATGACCGCATAGGATTTAACCGATTTTGGTTATTTGAAGTTTTTAGCAGTAGGACCACTATACCATTTTCCAAGGATCTGTTTTGTATTTTTTTATTCAATTATGAAATCTATTATTACAGTTGTTCTTTTAGTTAATGTCTCTTGAATGTCGTTTTGACTATTTTTAATTTAACTTAGCATCAAGCTCCTAGCTTTTTACATCATTCTCATGTTTGCTGATCTTGCATTCTTGCTAACAGTTTATGAAGAATAACGACCACAATCCGTTTCTTGAAGTTATAATTATGAAATGCTAGAGTCGAAAGTTTTAACCTATTGACCAGTAAATTGATGGTGAGCTTGGCGATGGTTGTGCGTAGGGGTGGATCAATATAACCTATTGTCCAGGTTGACCCGTTATCCTGCCTAAGTTTTAAGGGCTGTAAACAGTTTTACCTCTTGAATTGTGCGTTGACTCCTCATTTTCAGCAGAAGTGAAAAATTCATATATAATTTCCCAACTACACTTTCTCTCTTCATCAAGGACTCTCCAGCTAGCCAGATCTGAACATATAAACCAGTTAAACGCTAACATTGTTGTTGTTTATTCCTTGATCTGATTCATCTTATCTTCAATCTGTTCCAGCTACGACTGCGCTTCTTGCCACTTCAAGACGCAATATCTATGACCAAGTTCTTTATTTTCTCTGTTGGTACGCTAATCTTGCTCTCTTGTGCATTATGCAACCATATGTCCATTGTCCATAATCACTATAAACAGATAGATGCTTAAAAAAATAAGCTTTTATTATATGTTATGCTAATAATGTGCCTTTTTGGGTATAATTGTTTATGCCTTTTCAACATGTTGTGATAGCGGCCTTGTGCTTGCATTTACTAACAGCAAAATTGAAATTGGTGGGACTTTTTTTGTACATTAAGATATATTACCGTCTAATATTGGTGTACGAACTCAACTTCCTATAATTATTATCACGACAGTGAACTTTTGACTTCTAAACCATCAGTCATCTACATCAATAAAATATCATAATTGTCAAATTTAGTGAATTTCAAAACTTGTTACGAATATATATTAAGTTTTTAATAATAAGTGGTCTTGAATTCTTGATTTTCATGGTAATGCTTATTTAGACTTGGCTACCCAAGTTTAATCTGATAATTCCACAATTAATTAAAAAGGTGATAAGTTTAGTCTAATAAATCTTTGCTTCGAAATCCTAATAAATCTTTGCTGGTGTAAATTATCGACTCCACCGTAACATGTGGGTTCCCCACTAGTATATAAACTACATACCTAAATGGAAATCCTAATAATCTAAGTTATATAGAAAATTCATTTAATCTAAATTATATAGAAAATTCATTTGTTTTGTTGATTTTTTTGTATTTTGACTGTTTAGTACAAATGAAAGTTTCAAAATGCCATTTACAACCAATTTAATATTTTAATGATCATAAAGACAATCAATTTTCCTTTTCAAGTTGTAACTGACTTCCAAGATTATAGTTTATTGATTCATCTTTTGGTAAGCATTCATTTTATATTTCATTTTCCACCAATTCCTTCACCTGCTACTTCTCTTAGCTCTTTCTCTCTCTCTCTCCCTCTCTCTCTCTCTCTCTCCTCTCTTAGTTTTAATTTTAATGTTTCTATGTTATTTCCTTTATCTTCCCATGTCTTCTTCTCCTTCTTCTCGCATCATAACACAATCTGGTAGGCGCTGATGAATCATTCTACATCGAGACCAAGTCTAGATCACAACCACATACTTTTAGTTTTTGGAAATGTAAGTGATCCATGATCGTCTTTCCAACTAGCTCACATTTTAATCTCTGTTATTTTCTTGATTCGTAACCAGGTAACGATCTGAATCAACTCTTGTTTTTAGTTGAGATCATTGTATGAGTTTGGTTTTGAAAGCTCAAGGGGTGCGATTGTAAAATTCAAGGGGGGCGCTAAGAATTTTCACTGTATGTGTACCACTAATTTTTTTTTCAAGGGGGGTGTCCGCACCCTCTAGCTAATGAATAAGTCCGCCCCTGGCAGAGACCATTTATTAATGACAACTAAGAGGCTGTTTGTTTCCTCTTAATGAGGCTTTTAATGTTTCAGACTTCACCTCTTACTGGTTCAGCACTTAATAGTTCAGACTGTTTGTTTCGCGAGCAGATGTCTGAATGATTCGGACATTTACATCTGAATGGTTAAGCATTATACTGAGTTTGAATGGTTAAGACCTCTAATCTGAATTGGTCAGACGTTTGGCTTTGAATGGTTAAGCATTATACTGCCTCTTAATGGTTCAGACATCTGACTGGTTCAACACTTAATGGTTCTGTAACACCCCAAAAATGAACTTGGGAATTAAACCAAGTTAATTGGGGATGAGCGGGTAAAGTACCGTTAGAGGTAAAAGTCAACACGTAAACATTGAGGTTTAAATAAACAAACCAAATGTTAAATATACGATGCAATGGGTTGTTTCATAGTGACGAAACACTCCCAAGTTCTTGTATGATATTGATAGATTAGCATACAATGATTGAAATTATGTTAATTTGATGTTAATAATAGCATGAACTTAGTTGAGAAATTTAGTTAAAATGGTGGCCTAAAAATAACGCCTACCGGATATTTGATGGAATGACTAAATGAGATTGTTGAACTTAATTGTGCATTGCATATGCTAATAGGCAGTTGACTCTTAAAAAAAAAAATCAAACTAATCTATAATAGGATAAAATGTTAATTTTGATATAAAGTCCGTAAGGTGGGATAGTTGAAATAAATGATGACTAATCTAACCATCTTGCGAATGATAAATGGTAGTTTGACGCTTGACAAGCTAGGTGGAAGCTTGGGAAGAAGCGGGTCAAACGGATAAAAACAAGGGAAAAGCATAATCGAATGCAAGGTAAGTAAAGCTTACACTCTTCCCGTAGAACACCTGTCACACCCCAAAAATACCACCTAGGGAATGTCCCTGTTAGGCGTGTGACGTACCGAAAACGAGCCACTAATTACATTGAACCCATACAAGTTTCAAACTAAAATTCTCAATTATTAACAAAATACCATCAACTAGTTTAAATGAAAACCAACATGTTCAGCGGAAGCAATAAGTAAATCAAAGTTAAATTGTTTCAAAACCAATGTATATATCAATAAGTCAATCACATGAATCCCTTCAGTCGACCCATGACCACTCCAGCTACTCCAGACAGCAAGTTCCCAATCATAGACATCTAACGACCTGCGAGCATGCAACAAGTGTATCAGACAAGGCTGGTGAGTTCATAGTTTTACGAAAACGTTGATTACCAAGTGTTTAGTTAATCCGTTGAATTTAATTCCGAAAGTAATGTTGATAATACCCCGAATACAAGACGGCTTCTGATTTACTTTGCCCTTTCTCCAATGCTCCTATCAAAGCATTGGTCATGACTAGGTCATTAGTTCAACACTCGTCCTCCCAGGTACGGGGTGAGGTTGCCAAACCTAAGTAGCGCTACTAACTAATACCATGTTACCTCCCCGGTAACCAAACAACACGGAGGGACTTTAATGGTGATAGGATGAGTATATTATCCAACATTACCGATTTTACCCAAAAGACTTATCCCTCCCCAGGATACCCACTGACTGTCCCAACCACCGGGACGCATGCTCAAGAGAGATAAACTCACCTTTGGTTTGCTCGGTAAGATTAGTTGCGTGTTCAGTTACTCAAAACAATCCTAACATAGTTACCGATATCAATTAGACTCATGCACCAACACCCACTTATTAAAACAAGTTGTAAACATAGATTGATCACCCCCTGGCATGTATGGCGTAACAGTTCACGTAAATTCATATCACATATAGTTCATGACAACATCACCACACAGTTTCTTAGCATGTAATTAGTTCATAAGCCAATACACCTCATTCATGCATATGTATAAATCAAATAATAGTATATCCTTTGATGCCCAAAGTGTATATCATACAAATCAGTGATACACACATTTAATCAACATATTTCATGAATACACAAGCAAAGTCTTCTGATGTGCATACTATAGGTCGGCCCACTCTAAATATGAGGCCAAGGTTCTTGGTTCCCATACACAAAGCTTACCTACCGGCCCATATTTGTTTTCATATGCTTTGCACCTTAAATCACTTGCAACCAAGCCCAACAGCCTATCTTAAACCATCCCCATGTTCACATACGTAACTTTAGTGCACATCCATTGTTGTTAATTTTTTTCTTTTTTGAATAGTTTAACTTATGAACTTTGAAAACTTTTTAGATGTATGTGTAAAAATTACCCAATCCCCAATCCTCGTTTCAGTCCGTTGGATTCCCCTCCGTTTTGCCAACCCCGGAACGGCCCATGTGGGTGCCGGCCCAAACATTACAGGCCTCACCCTAAGATAAACCCCATCACCTCCTGATGTGCACAAAATGCAACATATAAATTACATCAATTGTGGCATAAAACTAACCCTTTTTTAGTACTAATGATGGAAAAAGTGTGCTTTTGTCTTCCTTTTGTATTGTCAGGATTAAATGAGCTCAAAATAACAAAAGAAGCAAAAAGACCGCAAAATCTAACATAAATACAAGAAAAGGAATAAAAGTGGCATGCCCGACCTCCCGGAAGCATCTTCCCAAGAAAAACAAAGAAGACAGAAGACTGAACACACCCCGTGCTCAGCGAGCACGGGGCCGTGCCCAAGTAGCAGCAGAAAAGACAAAGCCATGGAAGCTTCTACTTCCCACCACGGGGCCGTGCCCAGCGGACACGGGGGCGTGGTCAACTTCCTGCAGGCGCATTTATTGGAATTGCGAATTGCAATTAATGAAGATAGAGGGTCAGATGGACAAGGGGCCGTGCCCAGCGGACACGGGGCCGTGCCCGAGCTTCTGTTTAGCCTATAAATAGGAGTGTTTGGAGCTCTTGCAACTCATCCCTTGGCATACCACCTCTCTCACACTTCACCCACCACCCACCACCCACCACCACCATCATCCATTGTCCATCGTAGAGTGTGTGAGTCGTCTCGGGATCCAAGATTGATCGTAAGAGTTCTTACCAATCAAAGGCCATGTTTGCCTAAGTCTCTTACATCACTTGGTGAAGACAAGTGTTTAGTGTAATACTCTTTATTTTTAATCTTTTGCACTTTTTAATTGGTTTTGTATTAATGACTTTAATTACTAGTTTCTTATGTTGAAGGTGATTCTTCCTTATCGTTTGTCCGTGGTGTCTTGGCATTATTTTACTGTCTATATAAAATAAAAGATTTTCACCATTCATATCTCCACGGTCTATATGGAGGTATGTTGGCTACCTGGTCGGGGGTTAAAGGAACGGTTTGGTAAGAGTCTTGCCATTGTTCAGTGTATAGATCCTGCAAAGGACTTAGGTCAAATTTAGTAGGACCTCCTTCAATACCCAAAGGTATTGGATGGCGGGGGTCCAAACTCTTTGATCCCCTCATAAGTTAAACTACTATTAAAACTTTAACCCAACTACTTAGGACTGTATCCCTGCTGACTCAGACTACTTAGTCGAGGGTAACGTCGCCTTCAAAAGAGGGGCCTACCACATTATGCATTAATAACTTAATTAATTATCTTTCAATAATCCGGCCCTTTAGGATTGTATCCTTGCTGACTCAAACTACTGGGTTGAGGGTAACATCGCCTTCAAAAGAGGGGCCTACTACAATAACTAAGATAATCTCTTAAACAAGTGCAAAAGTGCGAAAATAATCAAAGGTTACACTATACACGAGTCGGATCCAAGTGATTCATCTTGTCTATCTGTTTTTATTTTTATTTTATTTTTCAGCATTTTAGTTAGTTTTATTTTCTTAGTTTAAAAAACCTTTTTCTAACATTTTGATTTGATTAGACGTTGAGGATAAACCGATACTAAAAGCTCTTGTGTCCTTGGACGACCTCGGTATCTTACCAACACTATACTACGTCCACGATGGGTGCACTTGCCCATATGTGTGTTTAGTGTTAGTAAATATCGTGTTTTATAAATTTAAAACTTGGCTAAAAAAGTGTAAAAGGGCTTAAAATATATACCTAAAATATAACACACTTCACGCACATCAAGTTTTTGGCGCCGTTGCCGGGGACACAAGGATTTTAAGAAAGTTAGGAATCAACGGCCTAATCATTTTTTTATTTTCTTTTTATTTTTTTATTTTTTTAGGATTTTCTTAATTTTTCAGCTTCTGCAGAACTCAGCACGGGCTGTGCCCGCTGAACACGCCCCGTGCCCAATCTTTGGAACTGGCAATCTTGTTCTAAGTCAGACAGTAAGCTAAACACGGGGCCGTGCCACTCAACACGCCCCCGTGCCCAAGATTCAGTTACTGGAAACAGAACCGTAAGATCCCGACGGTTGGTAATTTCTGACACAAAAATGAGTGATAATGATCTTTTTTACTTTCGGCACTCTTATGGTACGTGGTGTCAATTATGTGGAGGCGGTCATAAAGAATTAGAATGTTATTTTCTAAATTATAAGCCCCACTATATAGACCCATCGTTTGCCTGTAGCCTTAAGAGGGGCGAAAGTAAAAATAATCCTTATCTCTCCCTCGAAGGCGCCCAACCAGATATTTTAGGAGAAATGCTTCTTGATGAACTATTTCAACTAGAAGATCTGATTCTTAATTGGCTAAAAGAACTTAAGATGGATTTCCTTAATTCATCTCAAGACAATGACCAAGAAGAAGTGTTGGGATCGCCTTCAAACAACCTCGTTGCTCCCGATAATACCTTCAACTCTAGCAAAGATTTGGACGATAGTCGTCCCTGTGCCAATTGTACCGTGAAGGACTCCCCATCGACTTCGTTCGATGCATACATAGACCTGAGCGATTCGGCATACACCTTCTTTAACGAGAGCCCGGAAAAGGGTTGGACTTATCCACCTACATTTAGCATAGGAATCACCCTCACCGACAACCTCTTGCGTTCTCGTCTTAATTGTAGGATCGTTATTGACGATCGAATGAGTCAATCAGAGCATGAACACCACTGTTTATGCAGCGGAAATACACAAACAGCTTGAATCAAAGTAGAATGAAGTAGAAACAGAATGCAGATCACTTTAAACACATTTTCTCATTAATACTTCTCAGAAAAATTCGGCAGCAGTTCGGCTACACGGTCGACATTCAGTTACAAATGAGAAAACACAAACTACTATTTATAGGGGCTGATTTCGCTCCAAATGACATAATGTCATTTCGAGCGGAATCAGCTCTTTAACACATAAAATTTTCAAAACAGCCCCTATACTATACAAAACTTACGTATTTGACCCCTAGACCCTATACAAGCTTGACTAAGACTAAGACGCAGACTTTAGACATTCGTGCACCAACAAACTCCCCCTTGGATACAGCCGCAGTCTTCAGTCTTGTCTTCGGGTCTTCAGAGTGACTTGAACGTTTCACCACGCTGCTTAGGCTTCCTCCTAAGCAAGTTCCTCACTCTATCATTCTCTTTCTTCCTTTTCTTTTCTTCCTCAGCTTGTATATTCATCCATTTTCCTCTGTTTTCCTCTAGCTTCTTTCTTTCACGTTCAGCTTTCCTTTTGACTTTCTCTTCAAGCAACCACCAGGTTGACTTCCATTTACTTTCAGAATTTATGCCTTTCTAAAAGCAAAGAGTAGCAACTCTTTGAAACTGCGACGCTTGCTCTTTATCTTCAGCCTGAGAGTGAATCTTGTTGATGAATAAACATTCAATATCTTTCGCAGAGCAATTCACTATCCACATCGGGTCATAGATATAAATCTCTCGTAATTCACTTCCTGCTCGATAAGTAATCACAGCTTCAGTCGTGATACAACTATAAACCCAGCCCATGAAGCCTTTGTGAAACTCCTGCTCCATTGGTGGCACTGGTATAGTCTTCATCGTTCTCGGCTTTTTCACATTCAGAATTGTTTCTTCAACCCCTGACACTGGATCTACCCTTGTAACTCTCTTCGGGTAATGCGGCTTCCAGTGTTTGAATTCTTTCAAAGCCTCAAACTTTATCAATCCCCACATTGCAGCATCATTCTTCCTGACGGGATACCCCAAGGTTCTAACTTCTGATAACTCATCCACATCCCACCATGGAAGGGACATAATATCATGTAACTTTTCAAAATATTGAACACCACATTCTCTCCTGATCGCATACGCATTAACTTGAGGCAGAAAACCCCAGCTAATAATATCCCCCAAAGAAATACTTCTGTCTCTCTGATAATATTTCAACGGACGTTTGAATTTACGTTCATTGCTTTCCTTGAACCATTTCTTACGTTCTTCCTTCAGTGGATCTTTTGTGGTGCCATCAAAATTTTTGTCTTTAAGAATTTCAGCAACTTTTCTTCTAAGTTCATCCCGATTTTCTTCAGTGAAGAACTCCATCAATGTAGGTAACTGAGAAGTATCTTCTTTTTCACTCTCGTCATCAGTACAATCCTCGACCTCAACTCTGTCATACACATCAGCATCTTCAACATAATTGTATTCATAATCACGCTGATGGTTGATGTCGAAAGCATTCAGCTCTTCCTCAAAATCGAACTTAAAATCATCTTCTTTCACATTGAACATCTTCAGTACCTCATCCAATGTGTAAGTATGCCTTATCTCACCTTTTTCAACATGAGGTTCAATTCGAAGAATCAGCTTCTCAACTTGATCAACATTCTGATCATCACCATGCTCCCCCTTTCCTTCAGCTCCCCCTGTCTCTTCATTCGCAGTGTCATTCAAAAAATCATCAACGGTTCTTTGACTTGACTGTTCAGTCACCTTAATTCCCATACCACCTTGAGCATCATCATTGTCATTATCAGAACCATGACTGCTAGCAGAAAAGAAAGTTTCTCATCATCGTCATCTTCCCCATCATCATCATCCTCATCTTCATCATCCTCATCATCACCTTTTTCCTCAACATCCTCTTCTTCATCATTTTCATCATCATCACCAGCAAGATCCTCTAAAGATACATTCTCTTCAAAGACGCCAGATATAGAGGATAACGGTACAGGATTCTCAATAACAAGAGATGAAACAATTGATCTTTCAACTACTTCCACACTGCCTTCAGTACCCTTTCCCTTATCTTTCATCTGTTCGTCAATCTCAGCTTGGCGTTTAGCCCTAAGCTCTTCAACTTGAATCTCTTCAAATCTTTGCTCAATTGACGTTCCAAGCATATTCTCAACTACTTTGTTCAACATGTAGAACTCGTGCTCTTTCAATGCCTTTGCAGCCTCAAGCTCTTTGTTTTTCATCTCGAAATATTTGTTCTGTTCATCCCTGCGAGCCTTTTCTTCTTCAAGTTCAGCCACTCGCACTTTCAGGAAATCAATCTCAGTCTGCTCTCAGCTGCTAACACTTTGTTTTCATTCAACACGTCATCCATCTTTTTCTCTAACTTCTTTACATGTTCATCGTTTGCAAAGCCAAAATCTCCAATATCTTACAGATTATCCGGAGGAATGTGAAGACCTTTGTGCCCAGAAGAACCAGGAGTTATTTGAATTTGAGTGAGTGGTGGTGTTTTGAATTTTTCTTGAGATGTGAATAAGGTTTGTTGTTGTGGTGGTGAGAGATGTAGTGGTGAAAGATGTAATGGTGATGGTTGTCTAGGTGGTGTTGGTTGTTTTGGTGGTGAAGGTTGTTGTGGAAGTGTAGGATGTGGTGGTGATTGTATTGGTGATTGATGTGGTGTAGGTTCAGGTGGTGGTGTTGGTTGTTTACTCGGTTCTTTGGAAGGTTTCTTCTTTAACACTATCTTCGGCTTCGTAATCTTTGTAGTAACTTTCTTTATCTTTGGAGATACAATTCTTTTTCTTGCTCCGGCTTTCTTTCTACCACTTGAAGGTGATTGCGATTCAGAAACATGCTCTGGAGATGGAACGTATGCATCATCATCTTTTTCCTGTCTCTTCCTCTTTCTCAATTGTTTCTCTTTCTCTATAGCTTCTTGAATTCTCTTTAGACGTTCAGTCTCATCTATTTCATCATCAGAAGAACTCGAAGAGCTTGTTGTACTTTTATTGACATCATCACCTTCAACATCATCAATAACCTTCTCTTTCTCAGCTTCTACATTAGCTGCTTGCTCAGACACTAAATCATCAACATTTAACATCACTTGATCAATATCAGCATACGGATCTTCTTCCGCAGTTACAACCGGCTCTTCAACCTCAGGCTCATCAATCAATAACGTCTTTGCCACTTTCTTTTGCTTTTTCTTTGGCTGTGATGAAGACCCTCACCCTCCTGTGATTTAGGGGTAACCTTCTTGCCTCTCCTCCTCGTTTCTTTGACAAACCAGTCATTTCGGGTGGTTTTGAACTCCTCAAGAGTCTTTAGCTCATCAACATAAGCTGCTTCCTTCATCTCTTCTTCATTTCTCCAGTTTTGGTGATTAACTGGATCAGGATCAACGTAGTTCACATCTTTGATATATCCGAAGAATTTAGCGACTATCTTTGGTTTTGGATGGTTTGGGTGATATCTTGCAAGCTGCTTGAGAGAGTCATTGCTCATGTGTGACTGAACTAACAAATCATTCTTCAAATCACGTTCAATCTCTGGATATGCATGATCGATCAACATTTGCACGAATCTTGGATACGTCCAAGTTTGGCTCTTCGTTGTGATGTTCTCGGCCATGTAGTGAAAAACAATGTGTGATAAGTTATACTTTTTTGTTCAGAACCAATGCAGTGACCATGTTCATCTGGTAGTCACGCATGGTATCGTACCCTCCTTTGGTATGGCTGAGTGACATTAATACACAATGAACAATAAACTTGTAGGGTGTCTGAAAATTTTGACTTCAAATAATTTCCAACATTTAGTGCACCCACATATCCCATCCTTAACATGCAACCCTTGACCATCCGTTCAGGAAACTTTGTTGGCGAATCTGCATCGTCTGGAAAATTCACAACCTCATGAATGAGCGCCTCAGTAACAACAATTTCCTTTTTTTCATTATGCACCTTCACAATTGAATGAATTGCTTTGTTTGCTTCATCATACTTTGAATGCTTCCAGAAACGTTTAATATGTGACTTGTACAATGGACGTTGATCAGTCAAAGCCTTTTGAATTGGTATTCTACCCATGAACTCCAAAATACTGCTGAATTTTGCCAATTCTGTATTTTTCTTCACATCAAGATCACAACAACTGTTGTGAAGTGGATCAAATATAACGTTTGAACCCTGCAAATCAACACAGTACAACATGAATCAAACACTTAGAAACATTTCAACACAAAACACCTACAAGCGAAATCACTTGTCAACAGAAGCGAAATCAAATGATACACATTGAGCGAAATCACAAACTGATGTAGGAGCGGAATCACAAGGTACACTAGGAGCGGAATCAGTTTGCAACTTAGAAGCGGAAACAGAATTTGCTCATATGAGCGAAATCAACTGAACCCATAGGAGCGAAATCTCCTCATACTCAGTTTGGGGTGGAATCAGAATATACCCTAAGTTTCAAGCGGAATCATAATTTTACTCTCAAAACTCATCAAATCAAGAAATTGAAATGGTTAACATGTTAATCTATTAATTCCGACCAAAAGGGTATGTTTTGATTTTATTTTTGACCCCAAATATACCCTAGATCTACAATTTTATCATGAGTTCATCGACAATCATTCAAATTACTCAGATCTGGAACAATTAACACACAAATTTATGATCTACACACTAAACCGACTACAATGATATGATTTATTGTTTAGATTTGCGGCACGCGACGGGGGAACGTTAATCTGGCGCGACACGCGGGGCCGCTCGCGGCCTGCGAAAGACTTAAGTGAATCTCTCACGTGGCGCGAGAGATCAAAGTTTGAAATTTTTATTTTATTTTCATTTATTCGATATTGGAACTTGATTATACTTATTTATATGTTGTCAAAACTAACTTTTAAGTTGGTTTTGATGTTAGGTGAAGTTGGTGATATCCCGGATGAAGATCGAGCGGTTATCAAGAATCGACTGCATGACCAACAAAGCTTCCGCATTGATCTATTTACTTTTAGTCAAAAATCAATCTTGTAAACACTTAACACTACATTTTTTAATACTTTAAACTTGTATGAAGTTAAATTGATAAATTTTTGAAAGGTCGTATTTTTATATATAAAAATGTGTATTTCGTATAAAATTGTCTATTGTGAGACGGATGTTACATGAGAAGATGTCGGAAGTATACACGAATGAAATTTATATCACGTCATGGAGTACTGGTGTCTATCGTATCGATTAGAGATACACGATTTACTTCAAACTTTTGGCGCGATTTTCAAGAGCAGATGGGTACTAAGTTGTTCATAAGTACCGCATATCATCCGCAGACGGATGGGCAGAGCGAAAGAACTATTCAAACGCTCGAGGATATGCTACGAGCATGTATTATCGATTTTGGTGGTGGTTGGGATATCTACCTACCACTAGCTGAATTTTCATATAACAACAGCTACCATTCCAGTATTGGAATGGCCCCATATGAAATGATTTACGGCAGAAAGTGTCGAACCCTGGTGTGTTGGGGTGAAGTGGGTCGGCGATAATTAGCCCACAAAGAAGTAGTCAGGATCACTAATGAAAAGATTGAAGTGATCCGGGCTCATTTAAAAGCTGCTCACGATCGACAAAAGTCATACGCGGATAAAAGACGAAGACCAATCGAATTTCAGGTGGGTGATATGGTTATGCTCAAAGTATCTCCGTGGAAAGGGGTTATCCAATTCTGAAAACGGGGAAAACTGAGTCGGACCATTCATAATAGTGGAACGTGTGGGTAAGGTAGCTTCCATGTTTCTCATCCACCACCACCCAAAAACCTACACCCCCCCCCCCCCTCCCATCACCGACCCAAAATTCTTTTTTTTTTTTTTTTTTTTTTTTGTCGAGAGGAGGGGTGTGTGTGGGGGGGGGGGAGGGGGTTAGGTTTTTGGGTGGTGGTGGGTGTTCAGGATTTTTTTAGGTTTTTTTTTTTTAGAGGGGGCGGTTTTTGGGTGGTGGTGTAGTAGTTTTAGGTTATTGACATTTGTCACTCTATAAATCATTCTTACACTTCTTACAATTAGGAGTCTTTGTAGAATAACTTAACCCTGAGTATATAATGGCAAATCTTTTATAAAATCTTAATTAATTAAGCAATCATCTTACAGGTTTATGCCTCTTATTGGTTCGGCATTTAACCATTTAGAAGTTGCCAAACAGCCCTTAAAGAAAACACGACACGAATGGTAGCAGCTTTAACAACTAGGCTAAAGTTGTGTGAAAAATCTAACCCCGGCAGTTGCAAGAATCCTTAGCCACCAGACGAGCCTTATACCGATCGATTAAACCATTAGATCGGCACTTTGTGCGAAAGAACCATTTTGAGACAATAACATTTTTGTGACGAAGGTCGAGGAACAAGTGTCCAAGTTTTATTGTTTTCAAGGGCAGAGAGCTCATTATGGATAGCCTCAACCCAATGTGTATGTTTAGAAGCAGACCCCTTTGGATCTGAATTAGCATATAATGCCGAGTGAAGAGCCGTGGAAGCAAACTTGGCACGGTGACATGTAAATTTACTGTTCAACAAGAAGACCATCCTTTTCAACATACCACATTGAATTACATTCCATGGTTCATATGATTTCAAAAACATATAGGGAACCAAACACTCCTTGTAAGTTGTAACCATAATTTGCCTACCACAATAACTACCTCAGCATACTAAAGAAGTTCATTTCTTTGTTTCATGTTGAACAGCACGAGGGACAAATGTCAAGCCACGAGTATGGCGCCGACCAAAACTAATAGCCGAAGGAGTGGAATCAGAAGTAGTCAGTTTGGAAACAGCTGAAACAAGGCCATTCAGAGTCTCTTCTTCTACTTGCATCGCACTTGCACTCGCTCCTTCTTCATTTTCTGTGGTAAATGTGGCATGGTGTTGTTTACGTTGGTTTTTCTTCGATCTTTCTTTTTTTGATGGTTGGGCCTTTTTAAAGAAGTCGAACGAAGAAGGGAAGTTGTGTTTGTCCATTAGATGTTGATGCCGACTTTTGTAGCTTTTGAGCTTCATACCACATCCCTCAACAAGGCATTCATACTGTTACATAATATGAAAATTAAAGGGTAAAATAGAAAGAACAAAAATCAGCTATCAACAATCAGTCTTTACTTTTACAAGAAAATATGATTATTATTTCAATAATATATGTAACATAAGTTTAAAGTGCATAAAACAATAGTTTTGACACATTTCTATATAGGGGAAAGTAGTATTTTCTCTCTCCCCTAAAAAGGATTCAACTTTCGAAAGAAAATGTTAACAAATTAAACTTTCAAAAATTCGTCCCCATGGTCTGGTCAAAGTTATAGATATCGTTCCTTGTGCAAGCTATTTACGAATATTGTTACTACTTTCACTGTTTGTTTTCACCCACGGTCCCTCGGACAGTTAGAATGACCAACCAAACTAGCCTTCCCCGGCCTGTTTAGACCCAAAACACTGATTGTGAAGTGCAACAGAAGATGAAGAATTACCATAGCATAACCTCGTGCGACTTTTGCTTGGAAGAAAGAATCGTGTGCCTCTGATACGTGTATGCCAAGCAGGCGAGATGTAGGGTATACTCTAGAACAGACAGAACAAGAAGCTGTATGCCTTGCATTGTAATGATCTTCAAACTCTACCAACGATCTCAAATTGGCTCCACAACCAACAATTGGACAGCTCACTTCACTGGTCAAACAAAAAAGTAGATCAAACAATGTCTTGGATACTGGTAATTCAGTTATAGCCACCTCAGCAGAGAAATGCCATATAAGCAAGAAACAGGTCATCAGGTTATCAGATTACCAAATTACCCATTTCAATAAAGTGTAATTACCAGGTCAGGGCATATTGAGTTTAACTACCAAAATGGAACATCAGCCTTAGTACATAACTATTTAATGACTAGCCCATGTTGCTTACAATTGTACAGCGTACTAAAGAGTAAAGATCAATTCATCAAAATAAGGCATGTAGTAAGTCTATAAAACGATCCCATATGATGCACAAATGTGTATTTCACCTAAGATAGTAAGAATAATAAACGATGAATAAGTGATGTTGGCATACATTAAAGACAAATGAAATCAAATAAACATTACAACCTAGAAAAGGTTGATTATGTGTTAAAACTCTAATGTTTCTCTATGGATTTTAATATACTTGAATGTTGATAAACATAACTTGTTTTCAAATGAAATCAGAGACACTAGGACCCATATTAGAATAATTTTCAATTTAAATACATGAATGTGGACAAACATATCTTCTTTTCTCTTCACTTCACGGCCTACATCAATACACCTAAGCCAAGACTGGGTAGTCATTATAATTTGCATCTTGTGACAAGTAACATAAATCAAAATAAAGTAAAATAAAAAGTCCGACAGTACCTGTCAGCATCATCCAAATTTCTAAGCTGCTGTTTTTCCTCTTCAGTAAGATCCAGTGCAACCTGGACATCAACAAGAAAGAGTATTATCTTTAGTCAAACTCATTTTAAAATAAAGGAGGCCAACGAAAGATGGCAAACTAATTAGAAATGTTGGGCTGCTGGCAGATTATTTCCACCATTCTCTGAATCTCCGAGTAAAGCTGAAATGGGCAGTGATGACTTTGCATAACAAAACGGGGATGAACAAATAGATATAAGCCATCCAGGCATTGGATTTGCAGACTGGACATAAGCAGATATCTAGAAGCAGTGCTCACAAAAAGTGCTCATCTTATTAAAACTTATTTATATTAACTAATACAATGACATCGATGGTATAACAACAACAGTTACATACCTTTCTACTTGAAATAGAAGTTGGTTTTGATCATTAAAGGTGTAAAAATTGTTTTGGTAGCATATAATAAGAGAAATTGCCAGGTCATTATAGTTTTATACAGGATCAAGTTCATCACCATTCACCAATTTGTAAATTTCATCAGTAATTAACAATAATTTATCACCAACTTTATCAAGTAGATGCATGGTCAATTTAAAAACCGCAACGGTGCAGTTCCTTCTGAACTATTTAATAGAAATTTACATCCAGTAAATCAAAAACATCTCTACCATACTTACTAGTCCAAATACAAAAAAAAAAAAAAAAAAAAAAAAAAAAAAAAAAGTCTGACTCTAAATAGGAAGCTGTAGTACCAACAAACTTATTCAATAGTGTACTATGATTCCTTCGGTTCTCTTCTTAAGCCTAAAAACTACAACTATCATTTCTACCACTCTTAAAGGCTACGGCTGTAAAGGAACGGAACGTTCAACGAAGAATTCGTGAACCGTTTGGCGGGAAGTCTGTTTATGTTCGTTCGTTTATTAAATGAACAAACACGAACAAGAAATTTTGTTTGTTAAGCTAAACGAACGAACATGAACAAAGGATGCGTTCGTTCGTTTATGTTCGTGAACGTTCGATAAGGCGTTCAATTATGTTTGTGAATGTTCGGTAATATGTTCATTTATGTTCGCTCATATGTTCATCTGTGTTTATTCACTTAAAGGTTTTTATAATGTTATATTTTTATTTTATTGGTTTTAGTTTTTTTCAAATTTAGAAACCCTAGTCATTATATGTTTGTTTGTATTTGTTTGTGTGCATGAACATTCGGTTGTTTTCATGTATGTTCATGAACATTTGTTTGTGTTCTTGTGTTCATTTGCGTTCATTTGCATTCGGTAATGTTCAGTTCATGAACACATTCATTTCCTTAACGGACGAACACGAACAAGAAATCTCGTTCGTGGAGAGTTCATGAACATGTTTTACATCACCATATTTCACAAACTATTCAGTTTCCAACTAAATAAACCATCCTTAAACCCTAGGATGGCTATTATAGGTATGAAATTAACCTAGCAAGATGTCACATCTAAATTCTGAATAGTACATGTTTAACACCTAAAATCTGCATCTCAAAATCACAACAGGAGCTTATTAGATAATACATAACAAACCGATTAAAATCAAAGAGCTTAATTGAAAAAATAACGAACCTGTTTGGCAAGAAGTTCGCGTTCAATGTTTCCGGAAGCGAAAAAGGGATCGTCGGGACCGAATCGACGAAGAACTGGAAACCAGTACTGGAATTCTGACTGCGTTTGCAAATTGTTATCGATCATCATCATCGTTGAAGAATTTGTTCCGATTGGAAGATTTTCTAGATGTTCCGATTGGAAGATTTTGTAGAAAATGATGCTTCAAACCGCCTAATTAATATTGGGGACGGATCTTTCGGGTCGGGCGAAGAATCCGGTCGTCTAACGGCTCTTTTTCGTGAGATGAGTGCTGTCCAGCTGTCAGGTTATTTGGGTTATAAGGGTGGAGGGTAGGGGTGTAAGAGCATTCACATCCAAATAATCAAATTATGTGTGTGGTGTTTTTAAAATATAAAGAGTATAAAAAGTGGTTGTGAGTGGAGGAGAGAGAAAATGTTACTATTCATCTGTATATTTGGGGGGACACTGTTCACCTCCTATAATTTTTTAATATATTTTGAAAGCGGTTGTGAGTGGAAGAGAGAGAAAAGATAATGATAAAGGTATAAAAAATATTATTTAATTGAAAAGGAGAGAGAAAATGTAGTGTTTTTTAGTGTAATTTAGGGTAAAAATATGGTGGATTGAATGTGAATGCTCTAACACCAGCCGAGCTCAGCCCGAGCCCGACTAGGCTAGAGCTCGGCTCGTTATGTTTTTATGAAGCTCGAGCTCGAGCTCGGCTCGGTTCGAGCCTACTTCTCTGAGCTCGAGCTCGGCTCGCGAGTAAAATCCAAAGCTCGAGTTCGGCTCGACTCGGCTCGAGCTATTTCGAGAACAACCTCAAATGAGCTAGAAGCTCAGCTCGAGCTCGTTTCAATAGCGATTAAGCGAGCCAAAGCTCGGCTCGAGCTCGGCTCACCAATGTTATCATCATCATTATTATATTTTATATATATATATATATAAAGCTAAAATTTTGTTTAGGCTCGTTTGGGCTCGCGAGCCTAAACGAGCTTTGTATTTCAGGCTCGAGCTCGGGCTCGATAGCTAAACAAGCTCTATTTCAGGCTTGAGCTCGGGCTCGTTAAGGCTCGTTAAGGCTCGACTCGTTCGAGCTTTTAACCGAGCCGATCACGAGTAGCTCTCGAGCCTCTGGGCTTGTTTACACACCTAGTGAAGGGTATAGTCAATCACCCTAGGGTGTTTGAGTGAAATCCTACCCAATAATATTATGTCATTGGGAGGCCTCTGGATTTTTCTTGGAGACTTCAATGACGTTCGTGCACCAACTGAAAGGTTAAATTCTGAATATATTCCCTTAAATGCTTACTATTTTAACCTTTTCATTGCCAGTACGGATCTTGTGGAATATCAAATGGGAGGTAGACGATACACGTACCATTCAGATAACGGCACCAAATTCAGTAAATTGGACAGGTTCCTTGTTTGCAGAGGTTTTATGGACGCGTGGCCAACGGCGTCCGTGGTGGCCTTATCAAATGTGGTTTCTGACCACTGCCCGATTTTATTAACGACAGTGCCGGTTGACTTCGGTGCAATCCCAACGAGAGTTTTCAACTCTTGGTTGGAGATCCCTGGAATTTTGGATTATGTGGAGCAATTAAGTTTGCATTTTAGATTCACGGGCCGGCGGACTTGGCTCTAGCTGTCAAGCTTAAGTGGATTAAAAAAAAGGTTAGAGAGCGAGTAATGGAGTTCAAAAGGGAAAAGGATGGGGAGTATGCTGAAAAATGAAACATCTCGAATCTTTAGAGATGGCGGCTGAAACAAGAAACCTCTTAGATCATGAACTTGAAGAAAGGGCGGAATGTAAATGAACTATACTAGAGTTGGATAGGCTGAAACTTATGGACCTCCAACAAAAGTCGAGAGATCGGTGGGCCAAAGACGGGGATGAAAACTCGTCATACTATCATAGGGTTGTAAATGCAAATATTAGCAATAACCGGCTACATGGATTGTGGATTAATGGGGTGTGGGTTACATCGCCAACAATAATAAAGGATGCGGTGCATGGTTTCTTTTCCGTTAAATTTCAAGAGCCGATGCCTACACGACCTTCCCTTCTTTGTCCGAACATTGCCACTTTATCCGAAACAGAAGCGTCTTCTCTGGTATGCCCTTTCTCTCTTTTGGAAATTAAAAATGTTGTTTGGGATTGTGAAGGGGATAAAGCACCGGGTTCGGATGGGATAAATTTCCGATTTATAAAACGTTGTTGGAAATTTTTGGAGAATGATTTTATGAAGCTTTTTTCGGAATTTTATCGCAAAGAAGACATTAGCATCGGATGCACATCTTCCTTCCTTGCCCTTATACCTAAATGCAACGACCCGCGCGACCTTGGGGATTATAGACCAATTACCTTAATTGGTTGTATAAACAAGGTAATTGCAAAAGTGTTGGTGGCTAGACTAAAAACGGTAATTCATGGCTTAATCTCGGAGGAACAAACCGCTTTCTTGTCGAATAGAAGTATTTTGGATGGCCCTCTAGTTCTCAACGAGATTATCCCATGGATGAAAAAGCACAAAAAAGAGGGGCTTATTTTTAAGGTGGATATTGGAAAAGCTTATGATACTTTGAATTGGGACTTCTTGAGATCTATTATGCAACAAATGAGGTTCCCAACAAAATGGTGTGCATGGATCATGGCTACAATTAAAACGGGTAGAGCATCGGTCCTAGTTAACGGTTCTCCCACACAAGAATTCACTTGCGCTAGAGGGTTGAGGCAAGGCGACCCTCTATCGCCTTTTTTATTCATTATAGCAATGGAGGCGTTGACTAGGGTCATGAAGAGAGCATGCGATATCGGGGTGTATAAAGGGTTAACATGTCCTAATAATGGGCCATACTTATCACATTTCCTCTTCGCGGATGATGTGGTATTTGTGGGCAAATGGTCGATACAAAATGCCTTTAATTTGAACCGAATCCTTAGGTGTTTCTACCTCACCTCGGGTCTTCGAGTCAACATAAGGAAGAGTAGCCTTTATGGAGTTGGGGTGGGTGAAAGTCAAGTCCAATACATGGCGGGAATATTAAGATGCAAACCCGGCACGTTCCCTTTTAAATACTTGGGCCTCCAAGTGGGTGCAAACATGAATTTGGTTAAAAATTGGAAACCGATTGTGGATACGTTCAAGAGTAGATTATCGGTTTGGAAGTCAAACACGTTGTCAGCTGGTGGAAGGATAACCTTGGCAAAGTCGGTTCTAAACTCATTACCGACATATTACTTTTCACTTTTTAAAGCCCCTCTGCAAATTATAGACCAATTGGAGGAACTGAGAAGGGATTTCTTGTGGGGCATTACGTCGGATCACTCAAAGATTAGATGGGTCGCTTGGAACAATGTCATGGCTCCAAAAGATTTCGGCGGGCTTGGGTTCGGGTCATTAAGAGAGTTCAATCTTGCTATGTTGGTGAAGTGGTGGTGGAGATTTAAGATGGACACCAATAGTCTTTGGAGAAAAGTGATATGGAGCGTGCATAACAACTCTAGAAATTGGCAATTCATACCGGTAAAAATTCACACTAGCAGGGCCTTGGAAGCATATAACATCCATCTCAAAAGATTTTGGAAACATTGGCATTGATCTGGTAAAATGCTTCAAAGGGGCGCCGGGTCAAGGGCGGGACATACTGTTCTGGAAGGAATCGTGGCTGGGTGACGGGCCGATATGTATTTTGTTCCCAAACCTCTTCTGTATTGAGGGGTCAAAAAACGCAGCTGTAGCGGATAAAGTTTCGGTTGCAAACGGGGTCATCTCGGTTAACTTTAGTTGGACCTGCCAACCGTGTGGCCAGCAGGAAATGAAAGAACTTGCTGACTTATGTGCAGCCCTACAGGCCAGCTCTATTGGTCATGATCGGGATAGGTGGATGTAGGTCGATGAGCCAATAGGGAGGTTTTCGGTACGTAGCTTAAAGGAACGGATGCAAAAGGCGACATACTCTGACTTGGGGCTGAATTTTAAGTGGAATAGTTGGGTCCCTATCAAGGTTAATTTTCTAACTTGGAGATTAATCCTAAACAGAGTCCCAACTCTAGCAGCTCTTGCCCATCGAAATGTAAATCATGGTTCGACGACTTGCAAGTTATGTGGAAGAGAAGAAGAAACAACAGACCATCTTTTTATTTCTTGTAACTTTGCACAAACTGTTTGGGATTTTGTATCAGATTGGTGCAAGATCAGATCTCTTTATATATTGGAACTAAAAGATTTGGTTAACATCCACAATCAGGTTTGCGGATCAGCTAAATGGAGGAAAGCACTGTTTACGGCTATTCAAGCTACTTTATGGTGCCTTTGGAAGACCCGTAATGATGCTATCTTCAACCAGAAGGCGCCGAATTTGTCAAGACTAAAGGAGGAGATTAAGACGATGGGGGTTTTTATGGTTTAGGAACCGGGCGTCGAGTTGCGGCTGCACATGGAGAGAGTGATGTAATTTTGATTTACCTTGTTGTGGTCTTTGATTTAATGGCGGCAAACTGTACTGTAATGTTAACCAGTGGTTAACTATATTTGAATAAATTTATTTGTTGGCCTTTCAAAAAAAAAATATTATGTCATGTCAACTCCCCATTCCACTCCCTATTTTGCACTCAATCAGGGGGTATGGTCAATCACCCTAGGGTGTTTGAGTAGGTTAAAAAATAAAAAAAAAATGTGATTGGTTAAAATGGGTTAGGACCTACCATTTTCTCAATCACTCTCTCTCCCCCATTTTCGGTAAACACTCACCGATTTCCCCACCCTCTCTACAACTCACCGAACACCTTGAATCACTCGGTATAGTCACCGATCGGTGACTTATACTCACCGCTTATTATACCCTCCACCCTAAGTTATGGGTTGCTACGATATTTACAAATTCCTATAGTTCCTAATTTACCTTAATTTCATAACAAATGACCTAGAAAAATCATGATAATGAAATGTGTATGCCTAATTTTATAGAGATATATGTTAAAGGAGTAGGAGTTGGGTAGAAAGTGTGTTTTTCCTATAAAGTCTAGGAAGCAATAAGAACGCGACATGTGGCATTGAAGGATTTTAACTAAAAGGGCAATTGTGTAATTTGAATATTATTTTAATTATGGATTATTTTATTAGGATAACTAACTAGAAAATTATGGAAATTAAATATCTCATTTAATTCAAATTGACAGTTTCAATTTAAATCATACAATCCCTACAACATATTCACATGAATTCGGAAAAAAGGATTTTACAACATTGCTAGAGGATTCTTGACATTGTGTTTTAGCAGCAAACATATTTCTTGACGCTGTGTTTTAACAGCAAGCAGATTTGCTGGAGGATTCTTGATATTGTGTTTGAACAGCAAGCAGATTTCTTTGACATTATGTTTTAATAGCAAGCAGATTTCTTGACGCTGTGTTTTAACAGCAAGCAGATTTCTTGACGTTGTGTTTTAACAGCAAGCAGATTGGTGGAGGATTCTTGACATTGTGTTTTAACAGCAAGCAGATTTCTTGACATTGTGTTTTAACAGCAAGCAGATTTCCTTGACGCTGTGTTTTAACAACAAGCAGATTGCTGGACATTGTGTTTTAACAGCAAACAGATTTCTTGACGCTGTGTTTTAACAGCAAGCAGATTTCTTGACATCGTGTTTTTGTCTTCAACACACTGGCATCATCAACATTAAAGTGGTAAAACACATTAACCTTAAATCATACAACGAAGATACGAAAGTGAATCGGGTAACCTAGAGTTAAATGAGACTGACCTGGATTCGAAAAGGGCTTGCCGGAAACCTTGACTGATCGTCGGCGGCGGCGGCGTCACCCCAGCCGCTCCTCTCTGCCTACCCCCTTCTGGTCTCTAAGTACCACCACCACCACAACGCCATCCTGCGCCGCCACTAACCCCACAAAATCCCTCCTCCACTGTGTGTTGCGGCCATCACCGTTTTGAGGTTTTTGGAGGTGGGTTTAGAGAGGGAGAGAGAGATATAAAGAGAGAAAGAGGAGAAATCGCATGAATTTAGGGATTGGTTAGTGATATGGCAGTTTCTTGACTGATTTAAAACACTTCCAATTACCAAAATACCCTCACTATATTAAAAGTCTCTAATTATATAACTCAGATATTACGAAAATGTCATCCATTTGATCTAAGTCATTAAACACACTCATCTAATGGCCTAGATCGCTTCCTACACTTTCTAGGAAAAACACACTTTCCGCATGATCGCTACTCTATGTTAAAGTTTTGATGAATTAGTTGAATCACCATTATATAATCAACAATTAGAGGATCACAGAGTTTAAAGAAAAATATGGAAGGGGTTGAGACACGAAACAGGATGGCACACCAACAAAATGAGTTGAGGTGGTTTGTAATAGAATGAATAAGTATTGAAACTTTGAGGAAGTCTTCGAGAGAAGGGGGAGATGGAGATGACAGGATAGAAGCACGTAGACCAATATGGAATTTGAACCTAGCTGTATATTTAAATATATTCATCGCTCATACATCCTCGCAACCATGAACGCTTGCACTACCGTCATCAATAACCACTAAACCATTGGCCAGAGTGGTGGTTAGGTACCAGTGAACACCCGCTATGATGCCATCAACAAAAAAAGAATGGTGATGGTTGATTTTGCGATGATCAGGAAGATAAGTTTTGTTTAACACTCTAATAGAATCTAGAGTTTGATAGTGAAATCGAGTTTATGTTTAATGAGGGATTGTTGAAAACATTTCATAGCGAGAACGATAAACAAATATCGTAGCAATCTCCAACTTACCATCAACCACATACTGGAATTGGTCTTCAACAACCTTTACCCTTTGACATGAACATAAAGCCGACCTAAAATTAGAACAAAAAATGCATAAAGAGGGGTTGGTTGGGGTAGTTTATATCTTTTTTTTAAGGGTGATGTGGTAATTCTAAAAGGCTTAATATGTTTTAACATATAATGAAAGGTTGGGGTAGTTTATATCTTTTTTGTTTTTGTTTTTAAGGTTGTTGTGGTAATTCTAAAAGGCTTAATGTATTTTTAACGTAGAGTTTATGAAAATGACGAGACATATTACCAATGGTGAACACCGGAAAATATAAGTAAATTTTGAAAATAAATGCAACTTGTAATATAAGCATACCACATGAACTATATACGTGATTTACTATTTCTTTCATATACTAGTGTCTTTGCCCATCAACTCATTCCAATGCACGCACCCTTATTTGGGACATCACCACAAAACATGTTAATCAAGTGAAACTAAGATAACACCCTTGTTGGTTCTCCTCCACTATGTGTTAAAAAAAACGAGGTTTGGAAACTAATGGTGGTGTCTCTCCATTTTCATGAAGGGTTATTTTTGTACTTAAAATAAATTACTTACCATTCTTAGAATGACTATATATGTGTGAATCAGAAAGAAAACAGGCCTTTAGAGATGATAACTTTTATTTCATATACACACACATTACGATTAGATATAGATATTTTGGTTTCAAATTCTGGTGAATGCATAAGATCGTGACAAGTTCTTTTATGAACACTTCCACACTTGATATAGGCATCTATCATTCTAGCTCAAGGCCATTCATCTCATTGTTTACAATTCTCAATTTATATGTGATTTTTATTTTAAAGTCGCATAATACAAATATGCCACTTACAAATTAAATGGTGAGTAAAATGCAATTTGCGTCCCTGTGCTTATAGGCTGGTGTCAAATTGAGTCCCCCAAATGAAAATTTCGCTGCATGAGTCCCTGCCATATGAAAAACACTACGATTTGAGTCCCGGTCGTCAATTTTTGTTAGTTTGACCGTTCGGTCAAGGGGCAATTGGTAATCTTATAATAACAAGAAAAAACTAAAAAAAACCGAACGGGTTGTTTGTTTACCACTTAATGATGCTCTTAATGGTTTAGACATCTTACTGGTTCAGCACTTAATGGTTCAGACAGTTTGTTTCGCTAGCTGATGTCTGAATGGTTCAGACATTTGCCTCTGAATGGTTAAGCATTACACTGAGTCTGAATGGTTAAGACCTCTAATCTGAATTGGTCAGATATTTGTCTCTGAACGGTTAAGCATTATACTGGCTCTTAATGGTTCAGACATCTTACTGGTTCAGCACTTAATGGTTCAGACCTCTTATTGGTTCAGCACTTGCCAAAGAGCCCCTAAATCTAGTTTCATATCCTGCACATCATAGTCTTTAAAACATAAATCCAAATCTTCAAGAACATCACCATCTTCTATCATTATCATCCGCTAACCATCATGAACAAATTCAAGTTCATGAACAAGAATTGAAACATCCTACATTTCATTAATTTAAACTTATAAAGTTAGCTGCAGGGACTCATAGTGTAGCGAATTTCAATCTACAAGAACTCAGCCAACAAAATTTTCATTTGAGGAACTCAAGTTGACACCGACCTATAAGCACAGAGATACAAATTGCAGTTTACTCCAAAATGGGTAAAATGCGTTTTATATACCAAATCATGCTAATGAGTGAGTGGTTGAAGGAACTTTATTCCAAATCATGCAAATGAGCGAGTGGTTAATTTAAGCTTATTCTCTTTTTTATGAACGGCAAACTAGCGAAATTCACCACATTGGGATACACTCGCCTTCCGAACCAGGGAAAGCCCTCACCTAGGGCCGAAGCTCATGAACACCCGCCCGACGGCACAACAGTGCGGTGAGGTAAAACCTGCTCAGTTCAAGGATCGAACTAGCGATCACCGCCTACTCGTCTAGTCTCATGTCATCACCAGGTGCTGCAGAAACTAAATGTTGGTGACACGAATTAAACCTGAGACATTTAGAACAGCAGATCTCATCCTTACCACTCTACCACTAGCTTATTGACTAGTTGAAGTCATAAGTTATAAGTTAGAATTTCGAACTTCTTAAAAACAATTTTTTCACACACAAAAACAACTTAAATAAGTTAAACCAATCACTCTAAAAACAACTTATTAACTTTTATAAGTCGATAAGTTATAAGTTGCTCCAAGATAAGCTAACCCAAACACCCACAAAGACTTTATTCCACACCAAGAAGATAAAATCATAAAAAGCATAGGAAAAAATATCAATAAATCCATCTAGTGTATTAGGTGTGAAGGGGGTCCCCAATGTCACACACACGCACCACAACCCAATAATCCATTTAGCGTTTTATATCAGCTAACTAAACCATAAAACAGAGCGTCTACAACAACCAGGATCCATCCATTCAACACAGAAGAATCAAATCAATTCAAATCAAATCAAGCCGGAGAAGGCGATGGATCCCGACGCTCTATCAAAAGCATTCGTGGAGCACTACTACTCCACCTTCGACACCAATCGTGCCGGATTAGCCAACCTGTACCAGGAGTCTTCCATGTTGACTTTCGAAGGTCAAAAGATTCAAGGATCTCAGAACATCGTCAACAAGCTCACCTCTCTCCCCTTCCAGCAGTGCAAACACAGCATCACCACCGTCGATTGCCAGCCCTCCGGTCCCGCCGGTGGTATGCTTGTTTTTGTTAGTGGTAATCTTCAACTTGCCGGTGAACAGCATGCTCTTAAGTTCAGTCAGGTAGTTGTTAATTTACTTTTGTTTAATGTGTTTATATACATACGTGTTTGGATCTTGTTAGATGATTTCGATTGCTTAGAATTTGGTGTTTGGTTGAGATTTGAGTTTTAAACCCTAATTAACCGATCAGGAAATTAGATTTGATGCGTTTGTCTGTATATTCAGTGGTGTAGGAATGAATTATATCTATGAGTGGAATTGGTAATAAATTGATGTCTTAGAAAGGAAGTTGTTACTTGTTGATGATGATAATAACGGTTTTTGTGTGCTGTTGAGTTAAACTTGTTGTGAAGGAGGATATATCTTCTATGCAGTATTAGAAATGAGATAGAATGGTGTGCTGATGTTATTTCGTAACTCTAGAAAGTGTAAGGTGGTATGAACATGTAATAGCTTGTACAAAGTTGAAGTGTGTATCTATTTTGTTTGTGCATAAACATGACACTTTTCTGTTGGGATGTATTCTATATTCCTTGTATTGTAGTCTTGACAATTTTGGTTTACAGCTCGTATGTATTGGTTGCTAAATGGGGATTGGTAGTGTTTGCGAGTTGTGATTGATTTGGCAAATGGACCTTGGAGGGTTTTGATTGTGATTTGTGATTTAGACGCCTAATTTATCTCAAGGATTTGGTGATCATTGCTTCTTTAAATATGGAATTGCTTACTGGCTTGTTGTGAATGGTATCAGTATGATTTAAGTATCGAAGTTCTAAGTGTTGTAGTTGACTTAAGGTTTCAAAGAAAACCATCGCGGTTGCAGAATTCCAAAGGGGGGGGGGGGGGGAGGGGACTTGATTTGGAAACTTGAACTTTTTGCCCCAGTTTGTGGCAACCCTGTTGTTATTCTTTGATATCTGAAGTCACGTACAATGCTTAAAAATGTAAAGTTTTCCAAGCATGATATTGGTTTTCTAAAATTTATGCAACTAATGGTCTTATTAGAAGCTACACTTGCAATTATTGCAAATGTTGACACTCACTGAGTTGTTGGGAATTTCTTTCTGTTCACTTCTCACAAACCTTCTATACACATGAGTGCTTATTTTTTTCTTGTCCATAAGTTATTCACTATTCATAGGTGTTGTTGACTTCTTCGATGAACCCATCAAATGAAAGCACATTGAGTTGTTATTTACCAGTCATGAAACCTCCATAATATCCTTTCCTGTTCTAAAAAACGATGCAATATCTATAACACGGTTACTTGTTGCATTTGCAAACTTTGAAATTTTATTATGAGGGAATGATGATCTTGTAGATTATTTCTGTGCCTCCTATTCTTCATATTTGACGTCTAATTTGTTTAGCATATATGTTTATATATCTGCCTTTTATCTTACTAAAATTTAATACATCAATAGACAATGACATGGGCATATATTGATATCAATTTGTTTAGCATTTATGCTTTAAGTTGCTATGCCATATGTAGCCATATGCTTTCTTAAATTATATGTTTCTATGTGATCTCTTCTTTTATTAGGTCGTATCTGAAATGTATATTCATGGACTTGTTTTGTGAAAACCAACATGCAACATTGTTATATATTTGTGTTATTTGAGAGTACTACAAAAGTTTTGCATGTTATAAATTTTCAAGGGATGCAAGCAACACCAATGTAAAATATAACCCGTGTCGCCTGCGCATAAGTAAATTTGGATATCGTAAATAGTTGGACATTATACAGTGTTTTTCTTTTTCTGGTTCCGGCTTGTAATTTATTAAGGCAGAGTTATTCATGGCATACTTATTTTCTCATATATTTGCGATGTTACCTAGTTTTGAAAAGCTTATATACCAATGTGTCTTTTGCGATTTGAAAACGTAAGTGTAAAAGGAAGTCATACGTTCTTTGCTTGTTTGTTTATGTGCAGATGTTCCATCTGATGCCGACACCCCAAGGAAGCTTTTACGTGTTCAACGACATCTTCCGCTTGAACTATGCTTAAAACAAGGTGCTTCTAGAAGCCAGATATTGGCTAGTTTAGCATTCAGTTCTGAATATTTTGCCCATCAATTCTGTGTTTTATACTGGTTTGTTCTATTCTATTATTGGAAGTGTGGATCAATTTGTGGAGTGTTGTCTGACTGGCTATGTTATGTTTTTGGAAAACTATCATTTGCTTCTACGGGTGTTCGAATATCTATCAACAGATAAAACCATAAAATCGGTCTGTTCTGGTGCGGTCCTAGTTCCTAAACCGTAATTGAAGATATCCTTTTTGGAAAAGGGCTAATCATCTAACTAACCATTTGAGGGTTTGACCAAACTAAATTGCAAAATTAGCATCGACTTTTACCATTTTCATAACCAGGAACCAATTATGTTACAACACATGGCAAGTTCGAATGATCATTATTGTGATTTTCTGTATGGAAATAATGTTTGATACCGGAGGGTGTGCAGGCGCCACAGCGGCCACTTCACCTCCCATAGCGCCTGGAGGGCGCCACCACCCACACCGCCGAGTTTAAGGAGGGGGCGCCATGGGTTGTCCGCTATCATGGTAACGAGGAAGAAGGAGATGTTCAGGTGGGGCTCACATGATTTAATCCAATCAAATCTTTTTTTTTATTTTGTTTAATATGGACTTTATCCCACACCGAGTATGTTAAGGGAGGGCATGATAAAGCCCCCTGGCTGGCGTGGATCCTACATGGCGCTGACGTGTCCTGATAAAGCCCCTAGAGGCTCCATCCCACACCCCATAGTGTGACTTGGCGCCACCCCGCCACCTCAACATCTATAGTGCCCCGGGGTGCTATACACTATCCCCTCCAAGTTAATTGGGGGTGCTATGGATTCTCCGCCATGGTGCTAACGAGCGTTAAAGGTGTGTGCATGTGGGGCCTACCTCTTTTCAACCAATAAAATCTTTTTTTTTAATTTTGTTTAATAGGGGGTTTTAAACCATTCCATGCAAGTTAAAGAGAGGGGCTTCAAAGCCCCAATATGACGTGGCGTCTAGGTGAATATAACGTGACGTGATAAAGCCCCCAAGGGCTTTATACCACACCATCCAGCCATGATCATTTAACTCATAAAGTGGGTGTTTGGGGTTCCTTATTTTGAAGAAAAAAGGACTTTTGAAGGGGTAAAAGTCCTTTTGAGAAGTGTTTGGCTTTCCATTTTAAGGGCAAAAGTCCTTTTTTGAAGGCAAAAGTCAGGATTTCCTGACTTATTTTTGACAAAAGGACTTTTGGAAAAGTCATCAATAAGTTAAGCTAAACATGCTCAAAGTTTAGGAGTTGGGACAAGCATGGAAGTTATAAAAATTGTAATGAAAGTTTATCATCACAACTTGCAACCCATGTATAAGCTTATAAGTTGGGAAGCAATATATATATATATATATATATATATATATAGGGTAAGGTTCATGCGAGAACCACCTTTATTGCGAGAACCGCGAGAACCAATGTGAACACAAGCTAAAATAGCTAAAAAAACCTAAAAAAACCCTAAAAAAACCTAACCCCCACCCCCCCACCCCCCAAAAACCTAAACCCCCCACCCCCCCCCCCCCAAAAAAAAAAAAAAACCTAACCCCCCCCCCCCCTAAAAACCTAACCCCCCCCCCCAAGCTAAATGCTAAAAACTAAAACCCTCAAAAAACCTAACCCCCACCCCCCCACCCCCCAAAAACCTAAACCCCCCACCCCCCCCCCCAAAAACCTAAACCCCCCACCCCCCAAAAACCTAAACCCCCCCCCCCCCCAACCCCCCAAGCTAAAATGCTAAAAACTAAACCCCCAAAAAACCTAAAAAATCTAAAAAAATCAAAAAAAAATCTAAAATTTTTTTTTTATTTTTTTACTATTTTTTATGTTCAAATCGCTACTTTTTGTAGCCAAAAAAAAAAATTTTTTTTTTTTTAAATTTTTTTTTTTTTTTGGATACTAAAAGTAGCGATTTTTATATAAAAAATAGTAAAAAAATAAAAAAAAAATTTTTTGGGTGTTTTTTAGATTTTTTTAGGTATTACTGTTTGTGTTCACACTGGTTCTCGCGGTTCTCGCAATAAAGGGTGGTTCCTAACGGATCTTTGTCCTATATATATATATATATATATATATATAGGAAAAGGATCATGTGAGAAGTGATATGCTAGTTGAGAAACTTGAGAAGCATTCTGGACCACACATTTTTCTAAGCCTTTCGTAATATACACATATGTATAGCTTAAAATTGACTATATACATATGTGTATAATGAGATATACACATATGTATATAGTCAATTTTAAGCTATACATATGTGTATATTACGAAAGGCTTAGAAAAATGTGTGGTTCAGAATGCTTCTCAAGTTTCTCATATAGGGTGGACTTCTCTTAGGATCCCTACCCTATATATATATATATATATATATATATATATATATATATATATTTTTTGTTGTCTAAAATCAACCACTTAATTGATTCTCGTAGCTATATGAATATATTTTGAAACAAAGTGTAGGGACCATAACAAGTGGGATTCATTCTGAATCAGGATAACTTGAGTAGGCAATCAAGGATCACTTTTCTTCTTTCATAGTCATACCTATCGTGTATTTTCTTCCTTCGTTTCCCCTTAAATGCAACTGTATATACACACTATTGGCACACACTCACAGATTGTACACAAATATACAAATACAAATCAATCAGAATTGTAAAAAGAAATGGCGGACTGGGGACCGGTGTTCGTGGCTGTGATGCTCTTCATTCTGCTAACGCCAGGGCTGCTGATCCAGATACCCGGCCACACCAAGGTTGTTGAGTTCGGTAATTTCCAAACGAGTGGTGTCTCGATTTTGGTTCATTCCGTCATCTATTTTGCTCTTATGTGCATCTTCTTGTTAGCGGTTGGGATCCATATGTACCTTGGTTAAGATCTATTGATCTAATGCCCGATTTTTTCATGTAATTCTGTCTTCTTTCATCATTGGTTAATCATTTACATCTTCTGGATTGGATTTTGTGTTCTTGTAATGTAATATATCAACGTTTTGGACCATTTGTTTGAAACTTTGAATGTTGTGATCATACAACCCTTTAACTGCTCGAAATTTTAAGTGTTATCAAGTTGTAAGGATGATATCATTAGCGTTAGATTGTTATTTAGAACTAATAAACATGGAATGATGTAAGAAATTTCCTTATAACTCAAGCCAACTTTGTGACATAAAAAAAAGAGTATAAACGTGGTTGTAAATCATGTCTGCTTGACGAGCTTCGGGTTAATTGTTTAAGCTGACATGTACCATGTTTTTATTTGTATAAATACATTAGCCCTAACCCCCCCCCCCCCCCCAAACACCTCTGACACTACCCTTTTAAGCTATTTATCTAAATTTATCAAACGTGTTAGACAAATATTAATAAAGTGCTAAACGTGTTAATCAAGATGGTTGGTTTGCAAAAATGGGTGAGCATGTCCACCTATTTAGTTAAGTTGATTAAACACGGAAACATGACCCGTTTATTATACAGATTCGACATGACAACCAAAAACCTGATGTCGTGTTGGAAATTACGCACCTTTCGTGCATCACATTTATTTCATGTATAATCAATAAAACATACGTTTAGCTAAAAGAGTTTAAATGCATACGCAAACCGGCAAACATGACATCAACCTGTAACCGTTTTATTAGTATATCGAATCACATCTTATATAATTTCACATTTACAAACGGGCTTGTAGCCAAAAAGTATCAAAGTGTTTGTTAAGGTGTAGTCCCTCCCAAGTGGTGATGGTTTAAATCTCATTCTAGATAATATACAATATTTACAAGTATGTTAGTTTGCCGTTTAAAAAAATATAATGTCGGGTTTTCAAATCTTACAAATAAAGAAGCTCAATAAAGTATAAACTTAACTAGAGTCTGTAATCAGTAACAAGAAGTGTTAACACGTTATCAGAGAATAATTTGATTTTCTTTATAAAGAGGACACCATATATAATATTATATTACCAATTTGGTACGTGAAATCGTAAATACAAAGCAAAGGGAATCAAAGAACGAATTGTATTCCATTTACGGGAACGACGTCCACGTGAACACACCTTTTCACACACTACGTTACACGTTAAAGCATATGATCACTCCCCAACTTAACTTGTGCATCCTGCAAAATCTGTATACATTCTGAATTCTCAAAGTGTATCTCTGAAGAAATGGCAGACTGGGGACCGGTACTCATCGGTGTAGTACTCTTTGTGTTATTGCAACCTGGCCTCCTTTTTCAGTTACCTGGTAACAGCAAGCAGTTAGAGTTCGGGAGCATGAGGACCAACGGCAAAGCCATTGCGGTTCACACTCTCATTTTCTTCGCCCTCTACGCCATCCTTGTGCTAGCCGTTCATATCCATATCTACACCGGATAATCTCAGGTTGATCCCTAGTTAATGGATGATGTGTTTTCTAATAATCTGTGTGGCATGGAATATTGTTGTTTAATTTGGATGTATTTTGCAAATGTTTTGGTTTATGCTCTTTATAAGTTTCTAAATTCTAACCAATGCTGCTGGTGCCCAATGTGAACGCAGAGTTCATTCTATTTGATATTAAATAAAAAAAATTAACAAATAAATCGTCTTTTTTTCTTTTAAGTGAGAGTAGATTACTTGGTGAGGAAGGGATTGTTAGGGGCATGGATTATGGTTTTATGTTATAACCTTTAACTTTTTTAGGAAAAACAAAATATATTTATTTTTTAGCATTTTTAGTACAAGTAATTGACAATATTTTATGGATATTTTTATCTCTATATCCATTAATACATGAACAAGTTTGTTTGCTTATCCGTTTTAGGGGCTGTTTGTTTACCTCTTAAAGAGGCTCTTAATGGTTCAGACCTCTTACTGGTTCAGCACTTAGTGGTTTAGACTGTTTGTTTCACGAGCAAATGTCTGAATGGTTAAGACATTTGCCTCTGAATGGTTAAGATTTATACAGAGTCTGAATGGTTAAGACCTTTAATCTGAATTGGTCAGACATTTATCTCTGAACGGTTAACCATTATACAGGCTCTTAACGGTTCAGACCTCTTACTGGTTCAGTACTTAATGGTTCAGACCTCTTACTAGTTCAGCACTTAACCATTCAGATGTTACCAAACAGCCCCTTACATTCATGATCTAAGATTGTATATTGCGTGTTAGAACTATGTACCATTTTGTACGTTTTAATAGTGTCACAATTTCATATTTTCGACAACTTACTCAACAAAAGTGAATACATACTCAACAAAAGTAAAGTACTTATGTGGAAAATCACTTGACAAAATAAGTAGATAAGCATTAAGAGCTTGACAATATGTAGAAAATGGTAAAAGGTGAGCAAGTGAGCCAAATGATATATTTAAGAAAAATATTTTTTTAAAAACAAAATAGATACAAAATGGTTTATATCCATTTCTAGCTCTGTACACATATTATTTATTTTGATTTTTTTTTTCTTTATTAAAAAATTGATCCCTAGAGGCTGTGGGCTTTTCATGAGCTATTAATGTTCCTTTTCATGGGCTTTTCAAAATATCACTATTATGCTTTGAACTGATACAACTCATAGCATATGTAACGACCTTTGATGGCATTACAATTGTTAAACCCTATTAATATAGAGATGATGTAGTCCAACTTGTAAAGAGTAAAATCATATAACTAACTAACTTTATGTCATCTTTTATCAACGACCGTTTATTGTTTACTCTATAAACCATTCTCTCTCTTTACTTATCTCACCACCTATGTAGAGGTGATAGTCGATTGGTTAGGTTTTAATCTTTAGGTTGTACCGGTTTAACCGTCTGGTAGAACTGATTAAACCGTCTGGTACACCCGGTTGAACCGCCCAATACACCCGGTTAAACAGTTTCTGAGTCAAATTCGGTACGGTATAAAAATCGGATTTTAAAACATTGGTTTCAACTGAACCCATTTTGCAGCCAAAGGTTCGGCCAACAACATTAATTAATGCTACTTTTCATTAGCTACTTTTACAGGAATTTCCGAGATGGTAGGGATTCTGAGATCAAAATTATGAACTAAATCATATCATTATCATCCTACGTTAACTATATTATATGTACAATAATAGGAATGGGATCAAATACAAACACTTAAGTTTGTAAGAACCATAAGAACCAATACATAATTGACAAGTGTCCATCAATAAAAAATTAGTTTAGGGGTAATTTAGACTTTTTGACCATATTTATTTATAACTAATTAAAAATAATTACAAAAAATATAATCAGCATAACACTATATAATTAGCACAACATCATTAATCGTTCTTCATTATCAGCACATCGTCCTCGAATCGTTCTCCATTATCAACATAAACGACATTAGCACAACATCTTCAATCGTTCTCCATTATCAGCACACCAGATGTGCTGATTATATCTACTTTTGGTGTTTGTTTGTATTATTTTGTAATTAACACATAATCAGCACCTTATTAGCACAAATATAAAACACCTTTTGTTAACTTTTTTTAAAAAACACTTTTATAAATACAAAAAGGTATAGCAATATGGTACTCATATTAAAGATAAAAAAATACTTGATTTTATGGTATATATTTTTAAAAAAAATAATGAAGTATATAAAAGTTATTTTAGTTTAAAAAACCTTGGTGGAATTTGTATTTAATAGAAAATGGTCAAATGACTAGCAATTTTACAAAATTACCCCTAATTTGTTAGTAGTAATTTTTAATTATAAGAGTTTTATTTATAATCAATATCAACCCTTGATTTAAATTAACAATGGTTCAGATCTGTTCTTACGGTTCTTATAATTAGCACTGTTTGTACAGGATCTCAACCCTACAATAATAAACCACTTCAAGTTTCATGTTTTGACATAAATCTCCTTTAACTATTTTAATATTTTCAGCTTTTTCCATTACTTGGGTGTCACAAATAAAAATAAGAACTTACAACATAAATGTAACTAGTTTGTAATTTGTAACTACTTTATATAATCATGTAGCAAAAATAAGAACAGTGATTACAACAAAGAACTAATGCAATTGTAAATGTATCACCAAAAGTTACAATGATAAAAACAAATAACTAATGCAGTTGTAAATGTATCACCAAAAAGTTACTAACAAGAAAAATATCATATCATTATACCATGGACGTTTTGAGATTCATCATTTTCCTTCAAGTTTGATAGTACTGATTTGCACACACTTGCACCTTTTAGAAGCTTGTGAGGTTGAGCATGTAGATTCTTGGAGTGGATCATCATAATCAGGATACACCATGGTGCACTTTGCCTCATGTGAATTCTTCAGCAAGTAACCCTTCACACTCGGAACAACTTTTAACAATTCACCCAATGACCTGCAGTCCCCTTCAAACAACCTTTGATAATGAAACCGACTAAAATCCATCTTCAAACACTTCAACTCCTGAAAAGGCGAACATCGTTTCGCCAAGTCCTCCAGAAAAAACGTCATCAGTTGAACAACAGCCGAGTAAAGCGTAAGCGATTTGGCATTATGTAAAGTATTAAACAACATCATCAGATCATCAAAGGTTTTCCTCCGTTGGTTTTCGCGACAAGAGCCAATGAAATCGATGACCACCGTGTCAAGAACAGGAAGACCACCACCCTGCAACCGCGGGAAATTACACCCTCGACAATTGAAATATCTAAGGTTTGGAGTCGTGAGTTGGCAGCGGTAATTGACATAGTAATCAGAGATGGTTAACTCCAAAAGTTGCGGAGCATGTACATTCAAAGTATTAGTAGTTCCATCTGTCTGAAGAAGATTACAACTCACCAATGTTAGCTTCTTCAATGCGGGAAACCCTGAGAACGGATCAAGATCCCCAATAATCACCCTTTTGAGATACAAACTGGTCAGTTTGTTAAACGCTCCTCCTGATCTTGGGCCCAAAAACGAGCAGCCCATGTTACTGTTGCTGTCTAGTTTCAAACTTGTTAATGAATCCGACGTCATATGTTCCAATATCGGCCAACTCTTGTCTTTCCTGCTCCGTATAATGCTTACATCCAGTTCTTTCACCCCTCCTGAAAACGCGTAATCGAACACTTTGTTTAAAATCTTGGCGCTGCATATTCCGTGGCGTCTGAATGTTAGTTTCTCCAGCTTTGCGGATCGACGAATAGATAATGTATTGAAAACGAACTTATCGAACTCGTTGAGTTTTTTGAAACCAAATGAACTGAAGTTGAGAAGTGGGACACAAGTCCATTTAGAAGCCCATGATTTCGATAGAACTGATGTTTTAAAAGCGTGTTTGGTTTCAAGAGAAGAGAGAATGTGAAGTTGCAGGGATTCCGGCAAGTCTGTAAGCCTGTCCGCCACTGTTGTGTCAGTTTTTTTTCCTTCTTCTACACGTAATCTTTTGAGGGTTTGCTTCTGGGTTGCCCTTGGCATGTTTATAGATTTGAAGTTGTGTGAGAAGTGTTGTAGGATCGCTAGTAATTTTATAGGTGGTTGTGGTTGTAAAATAATATCGAATGGAATAATATCCAAGTTACCGTATTTATGTTGAGTTATTGTATAGGTTAGGGTTTCATCTATTAATTAAAACGACTTGTTGTTTATAAGTTAACAAAATCTTTTCAAAATTTAAAACGTTGATTTTTTCAGATTTTCATAATCGAGTGGCATTTAATAAAAGAGCTATTTAATAATCTCCGATTGGATCGTAAGTTAACAAAACCATTTCAAAATTCAAAAGAATGAATTTTCAGAATATTGATCGATCGCGTTGCATTTAATAAAAAGTTCGTAGGAATCATCTCAAATTGCATATTAACCCACCCTTAATTTACACTTTTCATTTTTGTTTGCTTTTTACCAATGTTTTAAAAACAGGTTCAAACCGCCTAGTTGTACCGGTTAAACTGCCCGGTAGAACCGGTTAAATTGTCTGGTACATCCGGTTTAATCGTCCGATACAATCGGCTAAACCGTTTCTGGGTCAAATCCGGTACGGTATAAAAACTGGATTTTAAAACATTATTTTTTACTACTCAATTTATATAGTTTTTGTACAAGTTTGTGAAGCATAAACCATTAACTTTTTATTATTCAATTTTTTACAAGTTTATTTAGTTTTTGTACAAGTTTGAGAAGCATAAAAATCAAAGAAGGTGATTCTATTTTATAACACATTAATAGCTTTTATTTTTATTTATTCACGTAAAAGTTTTTACGTGCTTTTATAATAATAATAATAATAATAATAATAATAATAATAATAATAATAATAATAATAATAATAATAATAATAGTAATTATTATTCTTATTATTATTATTATTATTATTATTTTTTTGAACGACAAATGAAACTATTCTAGAGTGTACATTACACAAATAAATCCAAACTACGCATTCGCTTGTATTTGAATCCGAGACCTTCTCTCTAAGAGGCATGTACCTCTCTAGTCTCTACAAAGTGGGCTGACCCCACATTAGCTATTTTTATTACCATTTGAGTTGAGATTTTTTACGTGGTTTTTTTGTTGTTTTGACTTAGTTATTCTGCTTTCTACAAGAATGCTCTATATTTTTGTATAAATTGACGAATTAACACGTTGCAACACACGTGTATGAGTAAATTCTTTTACGTCTATTTTTTCATGTTAAATAGCTTTGTGGAAATGCTTGAATCCTAAGTCAAGTTGCTTATTCTTTTCTATATTTTACGGTCCCGTCTAATTTTTGTAAATTAACACGTAATCTGTGTGCATATATCAACATTTTTAAGTCTATTTTTTTCCTGACAGTGTCGTCGTTGCGCAAAGTCTTAAATTCTAGTTATTATTATTTAGTAAACACATGCTATATATTAAATAGATTAAATATACTTTTTAGATGTATGTATTATTATTAGTTACACTATAATTGGTGACAAAATAATTATACAACTGAATAGGAATAAAAAAAAAAACAAAATGAAATTTAAAGATCCGTGTAACGTAAATTAAACCATAAGTTAAACGAGCTCAAGCCTAGTCAAATTTAGGCTCAACCCCTTTACACCCCTATCAATAAACAATGTCGAAACTTTAACTATCTAATCTTGACATTAAAACCATCCTAAAACCCGAATATGGGTGATTAATATTCAAATATGAATAGCTAACTCAAAAACCCAAATTTTGAAACAAAATGAATTAGAATTCTTATTCGAATTTGGTTTGCAAATTTTCTACTTGTGCTAGTAAAAAGTTTGAATTCGGTTTTCGATTTTCGAATCGAATTGAAAATTACAATTTTCGAACTTAACCAATTCGGATGTCCATCTAAAAATATCAGGGTTAGGAATTCTGTATTCAATATGTCTAGGTATTTCACCGCATAATTAGAAGCCAACCCATAACATAAACCTTAAGTCACTCGCTAAGTTTTGATTATCACGTTTGACGAGTCACAATGCGTCTTTGTCCCTCAAAATCTCAGACCCTATATCGCTGTGGAGTGTTCATCCCTCGAATCAAAATACATTTATATGAAACTTTTATTTGTTGGCCCAGACGGTTCAAACAATCGTATCAATAAACACGAACACGATCAACAAACACGAACACGAGATATTGGGGGGACAAACCCGTGACTCTTTCTATTCAATCAAACAAAGATACGAACTTACAAAGAAAGGGACTAATAAAAACATTAACCTAGACCCCTATTTATAGTTAAGCTAAACTTGCTCTCCAAGGTAATTAAACCTTTCCTTAATCAATTACTAAACTTTATCTCCAAAACTTACCCAAAATAAATCAAACTTTAATAATAACTAATTATATCAATCTTTCACTTTGGCCCTTCAACTTTCAACTCATACAAGTTTTAGGATTAACTTTCAACATTCCCCCTTAATCCAAAAACTCGACTCGAACTTTCTTGACTTTGTACCGCCAAGGTCTTGAATCCCAAATAGCACTCTCAACTCTTCAATTTCTATCATTGGCCTGCCTTTATTCTTTCTTTTCATTTGTTTGTAACAAACCTGTTTAACAGGTTCTTCACGCTCATCATTCAAACCATTAACATTCATCTTAGATCCGAAATCATTGAACACTTTCTTTTCTTGAACTTTTCTATCTTCGCATATTTGTTGCATCACTTGTTCAATTGACAAGTTTTTTTTCTTCACTCTTCTTTTCTTTCTTTGTTTATCTAAACATTCTTGGCCATTCGACTTTGACCCAAAACTCTCAATTGGGTTAGCCTTTCTTTCTTTATCAGATCCTGTTGGGCTTTTCTTTCTGACTATTAATCTGAATTTTTCATCCAGTTCTAATTTTTCTTCAACAGATGCTCGACTTTTGACTTTCACATACGATTCTATATGTACAGATTTGTCAGCTAAATCCTTCCTTTCATTCATTACTATATTCTTTCTTTCATTATCATGATCAGTAGCAGGTTTCTTGCTTCGCTGCTGCAAACTGATCTTAGCAGTTTCTTCATCTTCAAAGTTGTTTGAGTTCGGAAAACATACCTGAAGATTCACACTCTTCTCTTCTTCATCTAAAGAAATTCTTTCGTTTTCTTTATTTAATCTTTCTTTTTCTTCACTTACCAAAACAGCTTGCAAAGCTTCTTCTTTCTCTACAGCTTCCTGAGCTTCTTTCTTACGAGCTTGCTCTTCTTGAACAATCGCATTCAATCTTTCTTTCTCAGCGATCTTATCCAATCTTTCTTTCTCAGCGGCTTCTTAAGCTGCTTTTTCTTGTTCTTCTTTTCGTACATGATCGATTCCAAGAAATCGAATCTTCAAGGCACGCCATACTTCCTTAGCATTCATGAGTATGCCAACTTGTACCAAGATGTCTTCCGGTAGGGTTTGACATATGTACCCCAATACGGTGTACATCTTCCTTTCATCTACAGCTACGTCGACTGTAGGTTCAATAACGTCCCAAAAGTCATAGTCTTTCAAAAATCCCTCCATCTTTATCGACCACACTTTGTAGTTCGATTTCGTCAATACCGGTAGTCCGCCATTCACCATCGTGTCTTTCTTATCCTTACTTTCTTTTCCGGTTTGGTATTTTTTTTAGTTAGAATTGATTCCCGATCCCGAAACCAATCTCTACTAAATAACCAAACACTACAAACTTTTCTTCTCTTTCATTCTTTCTTTCTTTAAGAAACGTTCTCGATTACTTTCTTTTCAAGAACGCTCTCATTTACTTTCCTACTTGCTTACTTTCTTTAAACCATCAAGAACAACATTCTTGATTACCCGAAAACAATCTTGCTAAACACAAATTTGTTTTTCTTAGGGTATAAGGAGTGGTTAAACACTTTAAAGTGGCAAACCAAAAAACCGACTAATGAGAGCGCGCCATGTCAATTAGGCAAAAGTGTTTAAACTTTGGTGAAAAATGTTGGCAATGGTTTAAACACTTGGTGAAGTGGTAAACTATTTTTTAAAAAAAAAAAGGAAAAAGGTGTGATTGGTTGAGATTGGAATGGACCCCACCCCATACCCCCCTCTCTTTTTCCTTTCTTCTTCTCGCTTCGGTAATGGCTCGCCGCTTTACAACTTTTGCCGCGACCAAACTTGGTCGGCGGCGGTGTTTGCCGCGCGGCAAACGGGTTTGCCGCCTGGATCTCTCACCCACACCGTATCCCCTTATGATTAAAGAAACAAACTTGCTTGGTATCTTCTTTGTTATTCACAATCTTGAACCTGAACCGTCTATTCAAACTCTAAAACTTGCTTCTTTTCTTTGATCAATTAATTTGAACAAATTAATTCTTTTAGAAAATTAATTTATTCTTTATTCAAAACAATCTTTCATACAAAACATATTAATTCATGACTTTTGCAAATCGATGATTATAATTTGCTTTCTGATGACACAACTCCCAAACAAACAAAGAAGATATTTTCTTTTTTTAATCGATGTAAGCTACTAGAGCAAATAAGATAATATTTTATGATTAGCACAAAACAAAGAGTCAAGTACCACACCTTTTTGGTCAACGCAACAGCAAGAACAAATTTATTGTCAAACGCAAACGGTGACGACACGGTTTCGAACGATCTTTCATAAGCTTTGATCTTCTATACGAGCTTACGGCTCTGATACCAATTGTTGGCCCAGACAGTTCAAACAATCGTATCAACAAACACGAACACGATCAACAAACACGAACACGAGATATTGGGGGGACAAACCCGCGACTCTTTCTATTCAATCAAACAAAGATACGAAGAAAGGGACTAATAAAAACATTAACCTAGACCCCTATTTATAGTTAAGCTAAACTTGCTCTCCAAGGTAATTAAACCTTTCCTTAATCAATTACTAAACTTTATCTCCAAGACTTACCTAAAATAAATCAAACTTTAATAATAACTAATTATATCAATCTTTCACTTAGGCCCTTCAACTTTCAACTCATACAAGTTTTAGGATTAACTTTCAACATTATTAACTTGAATTAACCCGGTTTAATACACAGGGACATGATTCGGTTAATTTGAGACAGTCAAATTTGATTCGATGAGCATTACATAGTTTCAAAGGTTTACTCTTTGTATAAAACAGAAAACATAAATGTTACAAACGGGACCAAATATGTAATTTACGTTAAATTTCAAAGATGAAATGAAACAAAGATGTATCAAAGTAGGCAAAAGATCAAATACAAATAATCTTAACATACTAAACATACAAATTGAAGGAAAACCCAAAAAGACAAGGTGGCATTTTTGTAATTACCACGAACTATCAAAGTTACAACAAAAAATACCTAAAAAAACACAATTTTTTTTTAACATTTTTTATTAAAAAATCGCTACATTTCGTTAGCAAAAAAAAAAAAAAAAAATTTTTTTTTTTGTTGCTGCTACTAAAAGTAGCGATTTTTTAATAAAAAATGTTAAAAAAATAAAATAAAATAATTTGTGTTTTTTTTTTATTTTTTAGATTTTTTAGGTTTTTTGGGGGGTTTAGTTTTTAGCATTTTAGCTTGGGTGGGGGGGGGGGGGGGGGTTAGGTTTTTGGGGGTGGGGGGGGGGGAGGGGGGATAGGTTTTTTTTTAGGTTTTTGGGGGTGGGGGGGGTTAGGTTTTTTTTTTAGGTTTTTTGGGGGTGGGGGGGGGGTAGGTTTTTTTTAGGTTTTTGGGGGGTGGGGGGGTTTAGGTTTTTTTTGGGGGTGGGGGGAGTGGTTAGGTTTTTTTTAGAGGTATTTGTAGAGTAACTTTGATAGTTATTGATAATTACAAAAATGCCACCTTGTCTTTTTGAGTTTTCCTTCAATTTGTATGTTTAGTATGTTAAGATTATTTGTACAAGAACTTTACCCATCAAAGTAAGAGGGGTCAAATTACAATTTACCAAAGTTGAAACCAGAAACGTACATACTACAAAGTACGAGGGTTTGAACTGCTCATTTCATTTTAGCCTTTTCTTCCTTTCCCTTTCATATCTGTAAAACCTTTCCTTCTCCGTCCTAGAGAGAGAAACTGCAGAATTTGGCGAGGAGAGAGAGAGAAGACGATATACATACACAACTATAACAACAATAGCTCCGTCAATTTTACACAAACTGGAGCTCAGAATGCTATAATATATATATCAATCACGCACAGAATCGTAACCCTAATTAGCGAAATCGTTAGACCGAGGTTAGTCTCTTTCAACTTCTGTTAATTTCATGTTTTTAGGTTAAAATTGTTACGGTTAATATACATGATCGTTGATTGATTTGGAACCCTACGCGATCCGTTGATTTGATCGTATTGATTGAAACTGCCGCATAAGATGCTTTGTAGTTTGTTAGTCTTTGTTTGTGTAACATTGCTGAACATCGTGTAGACCGAAATATTTCAATGTTGACTGTGTGATATGACTTATCTGCTTCATCGATGATGTTTTTATAGAGTGTGATGACACAGCAGTTGGCTGGCTATGTGTATTTGCTTCTACTGTTTGATCTCTTTGTGAACTGTTTAGGGCTTCCGTTTTGTGTTTAATGTTCGGAAATTAAGTTTGTAGATAGTTATTCAAGAAGAGACCGAAATTTTTTTCATGCTATCATTTGTCTTCCATGAGTGTTGTTCTATCTCTTTCTTGCCCTCTAGAGAGTTTTGAACCTAGGAACTTGATGGAATTTTGTAATGTTAATATTGAATAATACCATCTGATGATGGAGAGCAAGATCCTAAATTATGCTGAAATTTGGAACCAGAAATTGACAAAGAGATTATACAATCACCGATTCAAGGTTATCATATACGGATACTGATAGTGTTAGATTTTGTCTGTTTTGAGCATGGCTCACTGCGCGCGACCTAAGCTTGCTTCGTGTGGTCGGCGCAGGATTAAGGACTATACCCGTCAATTTGTTAAATATGTTGTGTTTAGGCTCATGAAGTCCTAACAAGATAGTTGTGTTAAATATAGCGTCGCTTTGTGCAAACCATTTATCAAGCATGGCCAGCTCTAAAACAACTTTGGCTTGTATAAAGATTTTTATACATATGCTTATTAAAGTTATATATATAACTAAAATGATTCTATTTTTTAACAACTTTCTACTTCTTCAACTCCTTGTGATATGTTTGCTTTTTTCTTGCAACTACTTGGTATTTTACCAAACAAAGTTCTCTAAGAAACAAAAAAGAAATAAAGAAATAGTAGTTGTATATTAACCCAGTGAAACTAGAGGACTTTTTATTTAAATTCTTCAAAAATCAGATACTGGTGTTACTAAATTCACATTACATTTTCGACAGTCAAGATCGATATTACTTTTGAAAATATTCTTTGGTCATTTTCATCATAGTGTTTGATGAATTGATGATGATTTATCATATTATTTTTTGGAAAGATGATTTGTCATATTATAATTTTTTCGAGCTATTCTACATTTGTAAGCAATTTTATTACTTTGTTAGAACATTCGGTGTGGAGGGGCATGAAAATGGGGCGTTATGCGACATGTGGCAGCCACGTCAGCACGCGTTAGAAAAGTGGCGTGGTGCAAAAAGGGAGGAGTGGAATGGGGCGTGGAAAGTGGTGTTTTTATAAACAAAAAATTAAAAAAATAAACATTTACCATTCAAAACCAACCCAAAATCCACCCACCAATGAAACACCGCCACCTCACCCACACATTTGCCCACACGCCGGTGGAGATCCTCAAGCCCCAACCACAACGCCGTGCCCCACACTGGACACAGGGTAGTTGGCGCCCACATCGTGTGGTCTTAGTGTCAGCTAGTTCACTCAATGGTAATCATCAGTCTACTTGCGTCCCTATTTGAAAAAAAAAATGGAAACTTGTGTACTTGAGGTTTTCATTTCGCTTCAGCTTGCGTCCATTTGTCAAGTCCTCGTTGGTTTAACCATTAGGTCAAAGGGTATTTTAGTAATCTTGCGACTTTAACACATTGAACCCTCCAGATTAAAACCCATAACACTTTGCGTCCTTCTGCACCTTCACCACATCAGTACCACTGTGCTCAAATGTAAGTCCACCTTGATCCTAACCATGAAATGCCATGGAACCCGCTGACCTGCACTTTGCACCACCACCATCGCAACCTTACCATAATAAACAACCATCACCATCCAAACACCAATAGTTACCGCCATTAACCACCATTTGAACACCGCCTATCGTTTACCATCATCTAAACACCACCTACCGTTAATTACTATAATCAACACAAATCACCATCATAACTTCCATCCGTCACTACTACAACTATCATCTATTACCACCATCACCTTCAACCACCATTTTCATCACCAAAATACCTCCAAAACAAACAAAGTGGTGTGGTGCTAAAAAAGGGAGGAGTGGAACGGGTCGTGAAACGTGACGTTTTTATTAAAAAAAATAAACATTAACCGATCAAAAACCACCCCAAAATCCACCCACCAAAGAAACACCGATGTCAACAAATCAAGAAACCCACATGTTTTAAACGGGCTCACTTGGCCTATGCAATAAAGGAACAAAATAAAATACGTATAAAGCAACACGTACACCAAATGAAACCCAAAAAAACTAACAAAGCATGAGGTACAACACCCCAATGCATAAGCAACTTACAAAATAAAACAATATAAATATCCCAAATATAAGCGGTTTCATTTGCGTTGCATCGACTTAGACTCATGGTTGCACCTTATCTGGTTGCTTGTCTCAAGCAGTGCAGTTGCCACGCCAAGAGTTAATCATCATCGCCAAAGTTATGTACCACCCACATAGCTCAGCAATGCATCATTGTTAAAAACTGAAAATTTATAACCAACAGTTCCTCAACATAGGCAACATACAACGAGCTCCATGTATCAATTGCATTTGCCAATCGCCACAACAAGAGTTAACCAAATATACAACAAAGCTCAGCAAGATATCATAGCTCTTAAAACAACAAAATCCCAAGTGACAGCGGTCTAACAAATCCCATAGACTAGTACATTCCAAGTAACAGTCACTAACATCAAACCCATAAACATATTAATCAACACTCTAGTCAAGTCTCTCAGATCCGTTACAAAACATCGCCATAAAGTGTAGGTTATCACGAACAATCAAATCCGACATCTAAAGTATACAACCGCCCAATCATATCTCGGGAACTTGAATCCATCACCATCGACTATAAAACAATTCCAAACCATCAAATCCTAGAGGAAGAAATGTTTTATTTAAATTGGATATGTTAAGGTTGATCTCATCAGTACTTGTGAGGGGTAATATAGACAATTGAGTGTGCAATTTTACCGTTTAATTTTACTATTGTAGTATTGTTACAGTTTGATATGTATAGTTTAAAATTGAGTATATACATATATGTATATTGTCAAACCTTGAATTATACATATATGTATATAGTCAATTTTAAATTATATATATGTGTATATTATGAAAAACTTAGGGAAAATGTGTGTGATTAAAATGGTAAAATTTACTAATCAATGTGTATGGATTTTATTATTTTTGTATGATTGATTATATGGAAATATGGTAACATTTGACCTTAGTTAAACACTCATAAAGCTGCCTGTTTTAATTCTTGATGTATGCGTGTGTGTTTATGTTATTGGCAGGATAGAAGGATGTGGTAGCATTGGAATAAGTTTATTAAAGATGGCGGGGCTAGAGGAATTAAAAAAGAAACTCGTACCGCTATTTGATGCGGAGAAGGGGTTTTCTTCAGGGTCAACTTTGGATCCTTCTGATTCTTATATGGTAAATTCATATTTGAAGTTTAAGGTAAAATGGTGCATTACAATTTATGATGACTTTATTGGTTTTGTGTTGGCTTATGTGAAGCTGTCGGATGGTGGGACGGTTAACTTACTCAGTAGATCTTATGGAGTGTACAATATCAATGAGCTTGGATTGCAAAAATGCACATCGAGACCGGTGAAAGATGTGGATGAAACGGAGAAAACATATCAATGTGCTTCACATGAAATGAGAATATTCGGAGCTATAGGCAGTGGTGCAAGCAGTGTTGTTCAAAGGGCGATTCATATTCCTACTCATAGGATAATCGCGTTAAAGAAGATCAACATCTTTGAGAAGGTCTGCATGTCCCTTGTTGTGTAGTAACTTATGCTTCTGTTATTGGAATGTAACAATTTTTATAGTTTTATGTTGTGAATGTTTGAGTACAGGAGAAAAGGCAACAACTTCTTACCGAGATAAGAACATTATGCGAGGCCCCTTGTTATCAAGGTCTTGTTGAATTTTATGGAGCGTTTTACACGCCTGATTCAGGGCAAATAAGTATTGCTCTAGAATACATGGATGGCGGTTCTTTAGCTGATATTATAAAAAGACAAAGACGTATACCTGAAGAAGTCCTTTCTCCGATGGTTAAAAAACTCTTGCAAGTAATGATGCTTTCTTTTTTCTTTTTCATGGTTTCTTTTTATATTTCATTATATTGATATTTCAAATACATATACTTTTTTCAAGGGACTAAGTTACTTGCATGGAGTTAGGTACTTGGTCCACAGAGACATAAAGCCTGCAAATCTGCTTGTGAATCTTAAGGGAGAAACAAAAATAACAGACTTTGGGATAAGTGCTGGTTTAGAGAATTCTATGGCAATGGTAATGTTTATCGTGATTGACATGTGCGCTCACATGTGTGGTTACTTCATTTGCTGTCTGATATAATCTGTAAAGCTAACAATTTGTTAAGAAATGTCGTTGTAATATCCCTATATTATTTTATGCAGTGTGCTACATTTGTTGGAACTGTAACATATATGTCACCTGAACGAATCAAAAATGAAAATTATTCATATCCCGCTGATATTTGGAGCCTTGGTCTTGCTCTATTTGAGTGCGGTACTGGAGAATTTCCATATACAGCAAACGAAGGACCTGTTAATCTTATGTTGCAGGTAACATATGCATGTCACTACTTAAATTCTTAGTATTAACTAGAAGTCTATAACTTTCTCATGTTGGTTTATATGTTTCGACACTAGCATAGTTAAATCATCATGTTTTATTACTTTTGTGTATGCTTGTCATATGAAGTTTCAAGCTGTAAGTTAAGTTGCCCGTTGTTTGATATCCAGATATTTGTTAGCTTTATAAATGAATTATAATGCTGTCAAGTAGAGGTGGCAATTTCATTGTATTTACTTATGAATGGGTTGATTTGGATTATATTTATATTTTCAACGGGCCAAATAGGTAAAATCAAGATACTTAGTTAAAAAAAGAAACGGGCCAAATATTGTTTAAAGTGTATCTATATTTTGGGACAAATATGTTTTTGTAGTGATATTTACCGAAACTAAAAAAAAAAATTTTGGTCAAAACATAGTTATCGATAGCGGCCATAGCGACCGCTATCGCGAATAGCGTGGCGAGGCGAGACATGGTCGCTACATGCTGTATAGCGCTGAATAGCGGATTCCGACGACGACTTCCGGCCGGAAACCTGCAATTTCTGCCGGAAACTTGCTGGAAACTATGAAGAAGAAGAGAAGAGCGGCTGCGTTTTTGTTTTTGTTGCTCCGGCCGGAAACCTGCAATTTCTGTCGCTGGGGAAACTTGCTTGAAACTATGAAGAAGAAGAAGAGAAGAGCGGCTGCTGCGTTTTTGTGCCTTTCTAGGGTTTAATAAGTTTATAGATTTTAACATTTAACCCCTATATCTTTCATTAGGTTACATTTAGTAATTAAAACTTGTAAAAATTTAGATAAAAGTGTAAAATTAGTTTGTGTATTTTAACATTTAACCCCCCCTATTTTCACTAGTTTACATTTGGTCCTTAAACTTATAAATTTATACATAAAAAGTATAAAACTAACGTTATATATAAAAAAAGTTATGTAGATAGCTATATTTAATTTCTTAAATTTTTGACTACCTTATCGCTAAACACGAAATAGCGGGCGCTATTTCATCGCTATCGCTACGTAGCATATAGGTACGTTGTCGCTATTCGCTATCGATAACTATGGGTCAAAAAGTGTTTCGGGTCAACCCAACCCATTTTGACTTGTATATAATTACTAGTTTTCACCAGCTACCAAATATGCCCATCTCAACAGATCCTGGATGACCCGTCTCCATCACCACCAAAAGACGTTTTTTCTCCAGAATTCTGTTCGTTCATCGATGCTTGTCTGCAGAAAGACGCCGATGCAAGACCAACAGCTGAACAGGTAATAAAAGAAGGTTAGAAATATGTTATAATCTGAAAAGAATTTTAATTTTTTTATCGAGGAACTTATTTTTATAATCGATGTACTTATGCAGCTTCTTTCACATCCATTTATCACAAAATATGAGGATTCCAAAGTGGATTTAGCAGCATTTGTCCGTAATATTTTCGATCCAACACAAAGAATGAAAGATTTAGCAGATGTAAGCTGTTATTCCTTTAAGACTAACTATTAAGTAATATGTAAAATTTATATTCTCTGTGTTTCTCGTATCAACAGATGCTAGCAGTACATTATTATTTACTTTTTGACGGGTGTGATGAACTTTGGCAATACGCAAAGAGTTTTTATAACGAATCTTCGACTTTCAGGTATACTTCCTTGAGACTGCTCCTTTTATTTTGATATGAAATTTATACATTATTTCAAATGTTATTGTACATCAGTTTACACGTAAAAGCTCACTGTGTCAATTCCTAAGCAGTTACACGACTCATGGTTGTATAAAATGACCAAATTACATCTGATAACGTGGGCTAATCTTGCTTTTCACTATTTTCAGCTTCTCGGGGAAAGAATCTATTGGCCCAAATGATATTTACACCACTTTATCAAGCATTAGGAGTACATTAGCTGGCGAATGGCCTTCTGATAAACTTGTGCATGTGGTTGAGAAGCTGCAATGTAGAGCTCACGGGGAAGATGGAGTTGCAATTAGGGTTTCAGGCTCATTTATTGTTGGAAACCAGTTTCTTATATGTGGAGATGGTATACAAGCAGAGGATGTTCCGGATTTTAAGGATCTTAATATTGATATACCGAGCAAACGAATGGGAACGTTTCAAGAACAATTCATTATGGAAGCTGGAAATATCATTGGCCGATACTCCATTGCTAAACAAGAGCTTTACATCATCCAGTAGATTACTAATAACAGGTAACCTGTAAACAATAGCTACTTTTGAAACCATTATCATTTAAGGGTTGGCGGGTAGTAAATGGGTTGTAATGAAGTTGTAAACGGGTTGACGGGTTATAAATGGGTTGTAATTAGTTGTGTGTAGACATCTCTTTATTTTTGTAACTTTAATTTAAAAAGGTTGCCCCGTATAATATTAGTATAACCTGAACATCACTCGTTTAATTTAAAAAGGTTGCCCCGTATAATATTAGTATCACCCCTATAATTTTTGACATGTTTATTACCTAACCCACATGTTCTGACATCTCTCATCTAAATGCATACATAGATTAAACGTTTTTTCTCGTTTGATGTCTAGGTGGTGAGCTATATATCACACCTCGTGAAGGGATCTACGCGTGAAGGGGGTTGTTCGTTCTTGCTAGAACCTATGTTTGCACATACGTTAACGTTCTACCTAAGTATAATGTATTTAACCTTAACGTTCTATCTGTGTATGTAACTTTGTATGTGACAGTTGCAACATATCGGATACCCTTCTAGTAACTTGCTCAACATATATTTAAATGATGTTGAGAAACATAGTTGTTTACCGAATACACTTTGTTAATTCAAGTAGTAGTATCAAAATTTTTATTTTTATTTTTAATTTCTTGGTAAGTAAATAAATTCAAAAGTCCATTAATAATGTACTTTCATGTATAAAAGCTATTATCTTTAAATGAGTCATTATTATGTCTATAAATATATTTAAAGTTCAATTAAAGACGGAAAATAAAATGAAAATTAATTTCATTAATCTGTCAGTTTTTTTGAACGACAAAGAATCTCATGTGTAAACCCGCTATGCTTGGGTTTATTCCTTGATCACCATGAGACCGTGTCCCCCTGATGTGCGGGAACCGGATGAAATTCGTAAACCCTTACCCCCCTTCAGGTTCGAACCCGGGATTAAAACCCTGATTCGTCCCTTCACCCAAATGTCCTTCGAAATGGCCCAATCGAGAATCTAACATGCGTCTCCACTAGGGAGGACAAACCTTTTAACCATTGAACCAATATCTCAGGACGTGTTGGTTTTTATTTTATAATCTCATTCCAAATTGTAAAATTAATAATTAAAAAAAGGTTAAAATTAATTTATAAAAAATACAATAATTGAAAAATGATTGATTATGGGCCAACAGGCCAACTCAAGCACTAGTGGCAGAATTTCTGGGAATCTAATGGGCCCCCAGTTACTCGCTCATTATAGCCTGGCAGTGAACCCACGGTCTACTCGCTCGCCACTATCACCATCACCATTTCACCGGTCCACAACCCTGTAACTCGTAAATAAATACCCATTATTATTCCCCTAAAAAACCAAATTTCAAAAGCGCGGGAATCAGAGCCGTTGCAAAATATTGGCGCCAAACCCCCCACAATTTAACTCGTTTTTTTCTCCCTCTTTATTTATTATATTAATCCCTCTCCCTCTCCCTCCTTCCTCTATACTCTTCATACTTTCATTTCCTCTGGTTGGCAAAACGAGTTGATTATTAATCAATCAATCTTGGGTTTGATTCAGAAAGCTGCGATTAACGGTTTTCGATATGGGTTTCTCGAAGAAGCAACAAGTGGATGGGGATTCGATCGAAGGGAAGATATGGGTGATTTCCGGACTCACCATGTGTGCTCCGTTGAAGTCTGTATCTATTAATGGTGAATATGATGAAAGTTTGGATTCGGGTTCAACAACGCCGACGAAGAAGGAATCGAGGGTCCCTGAAAAGTTTCGATGCCCACCGCCACCAAGGAAGCGTCGGCCGGTGTCCAACTGCCAACGAAAAGGAGATGTTGAGTATTTTACTTCACCGGAGTTGGATTCCTTCTTTGAACACTTTGCGAATTCGGAGAGAGGGAAATGCATTTCTTAAGTTTGTGTGGGTGTGTTTTAGTTTCTGTTTGGGCTTCTTTTTACCATGTATAGATTGTGTATATGATCATTAATAGTATGAGAATTAGATTTGTATGATGTTGTCTTTGCTAATGTTGGTTTTCATTTTTCATGATCAATGTTGTATTGTAGTCCTCTCTCTCTCCCTGAAAACATTTTTACATTTGGTATTTTTTTTTTTTTAAAATAAGCAACTCTTATTTGTATAAAAATTTCAATTTAAAATTACTTTGGTTGAGCCAATGAGCTAGTGAAGGAGTGGTAAGGAGAGACATGGTATTCTAAGTGACTTAGGTTCAATTCCTACCCCGAGTATTTAGTTTCTGCGGCACCTGGTGATGATTAGAGACTAGGCGAGTAGGCGGTGTTCACTAGTTCGATTTTTGAACTGAGCGGATTTTACCTTACCGCACTATCGTGCTTTCGGGCGAGTGTTCATGGGCTTCAGCCCTAGGTGAGGGTTTTCCCCGGTTTAGAAGGCGAGTGTATCCCGATGTGAATTTTACCAGTAGTTCATTTGGATGATTCGTTGGCCGTTCAAAAAAAGTTACGTTGGTTGAGCTCGAAAAACTTGTGAATGTACGTTTACACATGACCATACAACACTACAAGTACAACCAATGATTGTAAGAATCGTTAGTCGCTAGTCGGACGGTGGGGTACCGACTAGAGATTAATCGAGATTAGTTGGGACTAATCGGATTTAGATTGTTATATGTGATTTTTAGTTTTCTACATTTATACACACATTTTATATGTAATTTTTTAAGGATTAGACTATTTCCGGCCGATTAGAACCGATTTTTCTGGCCGACTAGCGAGGATTACCTAAAAATTAATCAGTGGTCGGCCGACTAGTCAACGATTAATCCCGATTTTTCCATGCTGAGTACAACTATGGATCAAAGCCCTCTTGGCCTCTTCTAATTCTCTCTACCAACTTTAATATTTGAGGAAGAATCTTACATCAATGGTAATGAGTGAGTCTTCAACAAGGGATTTATTATAATATAAGTATACTCTTGTTTTCAAGAATACAATGTACTAAAAAGTAAAAAGGACACCACTAAGAGAGAGAGGCATTTGGCCACAACTGATTAAAATCGACTTTGCATCACTGGTAATAATTTTTTGCTTCACTTATTTCTTGTGTTATCTAATTTTGATGAAAAGGTATAAAAAGACATGGTACAATCTAATTTTTTAATTTTCAATATAGATATTAACGAGAAGAAATAATGAATCATTATGGCTAAATAAAGGCTAACAAGTTCCTTTCCTTGTAACCGGTTCAATATAATAAATTAATGCATAAGATGCTAACAAAGGTGGTCCTATGGTCTAGTGGTTAGGACATTGGACTCTGAATCCAGTAACCCGAGTTCAAATCTCGGTAGGACCTTGTTTTTTTTTTTTTTTTTAATATTTCATGGTAATTATTCCCTATGTTTTTATAATTTCGATTCTATATTTTCTTGTTTCCAATATTTTTTATGATTTAAATCGTTTGATTAAGGAATTTGCATAAAGTGTTGGTTCTTGTGATTCTGATGCTTTTGTGATCTGGACAGTTGTTGAAAGCATATATTATTTATATGATATATTGATACCATGTTATTAAACTTTATAACGTCTCAAAATGCTGTTGGGTGCAAACATGAAGACCCGATCGGTTTCTTCCATTTTGGCTAGAGCCGGACTCATGGGTTGTGCAGGGGCCAGGGGGAGTCTACCGACTATTTCACGGCTAGCTTCTGTATGAAGAGGTTCCAAAGTAATCAGCGGTGGGATTCGTTTGTGTCGGGTGGACTGGTTTTATTGGCCTCCAATAAAAGTTCAACTTTTTATGTGGAGATCGGTTCTAAACAGAATTCTAGTTGTGGCTTCATTAGTGTCTAATTGGCGTGCTTGTCCATTCATCGTGGTTTTTAAGGTACATGCTTTTCGATGGTTCTGTTGATTTTGCTACGTAGTCCTAGTCGTGTTTTTTTCTTGTTTTGGTTGATTGGTTGGTTGGCGAAATTTCTCGTTGGTTTTTTTTTTCGGAGTATTGTTAGTTTCTCACTAGCCTTATATGAATATATTAGGTGATGTTAGGAAAAAGCTAGCTATGGGAGACTTGTGTAGTTTGATACTTTTCTATTAACTTGTTACTTGATCCTTGTAAAAAAACATATAAAAGTCATTGAAAAGATGGTCTATCTCACTATGTCTCTACATGACTCGAGTTGTATACGAGCCAAATACGATTTCCATCTTTCAACTTAATTGAGGTACACAAGTCGAGACAGTGTTGGCTCGGCTCACTCTTGTTAAATACCATACTGGCTAGGGATTATCTTTAAAACGAACACACTATTGCTATACTTTTGAATAAAATTTCGATAACCCAGATGCGTAAAACGCAATGGACCAAAAACACAAAAAGTGATTTTTTTTCTAAAACGTAATTGATAGAAACACAAAGAAATGTTTTATTTCTAAAAAAGAATGAACAAAAATCACAAAAGAAATGTGTTGTTTCTAAAACGCGATGGACTAAAAACACAAAGAAATGTCTTTTTTTCTAAAACGCAATGGACAAAAAACAGAAAAATATGTTGTTTCTAAAACGCAATGGACAAAAAACACAAAGAAATGTGTTGTTTCTAAAAGGCAATGGACTAAAAACGCAACGAAATGTGCTGTTTCTAAAATGCAATGGATTAAAAACACAAAAAACGTCTTTTCCCGAAAACGCAAGAAACTAGAAACACAAATAAATGACTTTTTTCTAGAATGTAATGGACTAAAAACACAAAGACATGTCTTTTTTCTAAAACGCCATGGACTAAAAACACATAAAAATGTGTTTTTCCTAAAACGCAATGCACTAAAAACACAAAGAAATGTGTTGTTTCTAAAACTCAATGGACTAAAAACACAAAAAAAATGTTTTTTTTTATAAAACAAATGGACTAAAAACATAATAAAAGTGCTTTTTTTCCTTGTGTTATTGATGTGCTTAAATTTATACATATTTATAGCATGATTTTATCCTCGCTTTACGATCGTTTATCGGAATGTTCACGTGATTTGATACTTAATTTTCCTCATTTGTGAAATTCCGGGTTTAGTTGATGTTCGCTGAGAATTGTTAAAGATTCATGAAGAAATGTGAAGTTTAGGACATTCTGTTTGTTGTTGTTGATGATGGTTAAGGGCAAGGCCATGCCTCACATAAACAAGGTCTTGCCCCAAACAAAATGTTTTACAAGCAAGACCCTGCCTCACACAAAGCAAGGCCATGCCAGTAACCCTAATTCATAAACTAGGCGTTGTATCCTTGCTTCCACAAAAGAAAGATGTGCACCCCATTTTTCTTCTATAGAACTCAAGCTGACCCAACAATAGCTTTAGACATAATCTCACGTTACCAAGTCCCAGCTACTACTCTGTAATAGTTGTCTTGAACACCGGGGAACCAATGGGAGTGATAGATCGAGTCAACATCTAATTTCACATAGAAGCAAGGCCTTGTCTACAATCAAGCAAGGCCCTGTTCCTCATGCCCTATAAGAAAAAGAGAACAACTTTTCTTTGAAGGGGAGGCCCTGGAGTTTTCACCCACCATTCTAAACTCCAAAATTTGGTGATTCCATCCATTTTCAAGCATCAAGAGGGCTTCCAACATCAAGAAGATCATCATTCATCAACCATCCTACTTCCTTGCTTGTTTATGGTTTGAAATTTCTTGATTTTAACCATGAATATTGGTACTTTAGCAAGTATGTTTGTAGTTCTTGTAAGCCCTATGGGCTAAACACTTGTAGTTGTCTAAACTATGTTGAATCTTTTGAATATGTGATGAATATGGAAATTGATGTGGTGATAAGTGTTTATTAATCTTCATAGTACTTGTTCTTGGAGTTCATATACATATTGAAGGTTGTTGTTCATGAATGTTTGATCACAAATTTATGCATGACGTGTTGGAAAACCCATGTGTAGATTATGTTTATTTAATCTTGTTACTTATTAGTTTGATTCGTAGCATGAGACTAGGAATGGTAATTGCTAACATGAAATGGATGATGATTTGAATATGTGTATGAATTCTTGCACTTGGATTTGGAAAGATCATCATAGTGTTTAGGTGAATTCTATAGTATGTAATTATGTTAGTATGATGATTTAGGCGAAGATTGTCTTCTAGCATGGTCATGCTTGTGGTTTATCTCAAGAACAATGTTAAAATGTTATTTACTTGAAAGCAATTTAGGGTGATTGGTATGTTGTTCATGTTAGTTTTCCCTAAGTTGTCGAGTTAGGAGTTTTGACAAATGAGTAACTCTTGATTAAAAGATTAACATCACTTCACAACCGAACTTAAAAGAACGATTCTTAGGTGATTAAAGTGTTATTCATTTTAATTTTCGAAAGAATTATAAAACTAGGAACCTTGACCGGAACTTAGTTATTCTAGAGGTTGTATCATCACTAGAGCTTCCATAGTTATCACATAGTCATTAGTGGATACTTAGTTTAGGCAACTTCCCCTTCGAAATTGTTAGTTCTTGTTATTTTAATATTTTTTATACTATTGCATGATAAATTAGGAAAACCCAAAATCGCTAATTGAAAAGGCTTTAAAGTAACAAAAGTTTAGTATTGAGATACCGCGTCCACAAATTGATATCCGGTTCTTACCGATAAACTATATTATCATCCGATGGGTACACTTGTCCTTTGTGTGTGTAGTTTAGTTCTTGGGTGAAAATCATTTTAAAACTAAATTTGTGTGAACGGTATCTTCATAAAAATATATATAATTCACGCACATCAGTTATAAAACTCAGTTAATTAGAAACAAATATAATATGTTTTCCATAAAGAAATGAAGAAATAATGTATGGGGTATATACAGACTTTCCCCGCAACTAGAGATGGTGGCTTGGATTGTCTGCGATCGCAAGGTGTATGGATCGCTTTTTGCCATTGGATTACCCCGGTGAGCGCATGGGTAACCTTTTACCATTGAATTACCCCGAATTGTAACACCCCGTGTTTTCGAATGTCAAAGTCAAAGTCAAAGTCAAAGTCCAAGTCAAGTTGACTTCTTGACTATAAATAGTCTATTTTATGTTTTGTATTATGTGGAGTAAGTGTTGTTATCAAAAGAATCGAAGTAATCGAATGTTTAATCGATGCGAAACGAATTACGACTGTGAATAGTAGGAAGTAACAATGCGATAAAGTTAATCAATCAATAATCAAGCTAATCGAATCATCAATCGAACTCGAAACTCGAACTATGCGAATCTGGTGTTATATTACGTGTGTGTGTGTGCCCTATGTGTTACCTGTGCATGTTACTTTATGTTTTGTGTGGTAATCAATCGAAACTCGAATCGAAACTAGAAACTCAATCGAAATCGAAATCGAATATGGAGTATAGATGCTTGTATGTAGATATAGTGGTTGGGATTAAAAGTAATTTGAATAGGAAACTCTATCGTATTCGTATCATCTTCAATCGAAATCGAAATATCAGGAATTGTCGCACCGAACGCTCGAAACGGGCTATGGATCGATCAGGCTCCTAGCCAATCGAACAGCCCAGCCGATCGAACAGGCTGTTCGATCGAGCAGGCTGTTCGATCGAGGAGGCTGTCCGATCGGGAAGCCTGGCCGATCGGCCAACCCTTTCCTCTTTTGGAAGCCTATAAATAGGCCTGTCATTATCATTCTTTCCACTTTTGGAAACTCTCTGACCGACCAGCTCGTGCTGCTCCCCTTCTTTTCTCAGATTTCTTCCGATTTCGGTAAGTTTTCATCCTAAATCTTGTACTTTCTTGATCAATACATGCTCCTACACCGTTCTATCTTTCAAATCTTGATTTCTAACCGTGAAATCATCAAGATCTAAGCATTCTAGGATGATGTCATCATGGTGTTCTTCAAAAACATCATGTTTTGGCCTCAATCCACCAAGAATCACTTGGATCTAGCCGATTTCCACATAAACAAACTAAGATCTATCACAGATCTAAACATTTACATGATGTGAAGGATTGAAAGAATGATTTCCAACTTTCTTTCAACTCTTTTACACTCAATGCCTTCAAACCGGTAGAAACGGAGCTTGAGCCAACTCACTACTCATTATAATGGTTGTGCGGTTCAAGATTCGGATTCTATCTACGAGGTTCACCGACTTCGGGTTAAACGTTAAACTGCCGTTCCGAACCGTTCACCGTCTGGACTTGGGTGATTCCTGTCCGAGCAGGAGAAACAAGTAAGAACGAAGGTTCCATTGTTCAGCTCGTT